>NW_027638609.1:0-91680 GCF_951216825.1 Electrona antarctica
TTATAGGCCTGCAGAGTGTCTAGTTTTGAAGATACAGACTCTGCTAAGCAAAAGTGAACAGGGCCAAACTGGGCTTATTTCGCTGTGAAAGTGACATTTAGGCACGGAGTTGGAAAACCTTGTCTGAACCCCTCCATCCTTCCTGTAGCTGCTCAGACTCTGCTTCTCTGCCCCCAGCCAAGCTTATAGGCCTGCAGAGTGTCTAGTTTTGAAGATACAGACTCTGCTAAGCAAAAGTGAACAGGGCCAAACTGGGCTTATTTCGCTGTGAAAGTGACATTTAGGCACGGAGTTGGAAAACCTTGTCTGAACCCCTCCATCCTTCCTGTAGCTGCTCAGACTCTGCTTCTCTGCCCCCAGCCAAGCTTATAGGCCTGCAGAGTGTCTAGTTTTGAAGATACAGACTCTGCTAAGCAAAAGTGAACAGGGCCAAACTGGGCTTATTTCGCTGTGAAAGTGACATTTAGGCACGGAGTTGGAAAACCTTGTCTGAACCCCTCCATCCTTCCTGTAGCTGCTCAGACTCTGCTTCTCTGCCCCCAGCCAAGCTTATAGGCCTGCAGAGTGTCTAGTTTTGAAGATACAGACTCTGCTAAGCAAAAGTGAACAGGGCCAAACTGGGCTTATTTCGCTGTGAAAGTGACATTTAGGCACGGAGTTGGAAAACCTTGTCTGAACCCCTCCATCCTTCCTGTAGCTGCTCAGACTCTGCTTCTCTGCCCCCAGCCAGAGCTTATAGGCCTGCAGAGTGTCTAGTTTTGAAGATACAGACTCTGCTAAGCAAAAGTGAACAGGGCCAAACTGGGCTTATTTCGCTGTGAAAGTGACATTTAGGCACGGAGTTGGAAAACCTTGTCTGAACCCCTCCATCCTTCCTGTAGCTGCTCAGACTCTGCTTCTCTGCCCCCAGCCAAGCTTATAGGCCTGCAGAGTGTCTAGTTTTGAAGATACAGACTCTGCTAAGCAAAAGTGAACAGGGCCAAACTGGGCTTATTTCGCTGTGAAAGTGACATTTAGGCACGGAGTTGGAAAACCTTGTCTGAACCCCTCCATCCTTCCTGTAGCTGCTCAGACTCTGCTTCTCTGCCCCCAGCCAAGCTTATAGGCCTGCAGAGTGTCTAGTTTTGAAGATACAGACTCTGCTAAGCAAAAGTGAACAGGGCCAAACTGGGCTTATTTCGCTGTGAAAGTGACATTTAGGCACGGAGTTGGAAAACCTTGTCTGAACCCCTCCATCCTTCCTGTAGCTGCTCAGACTCTGCTTCTCTGCCCCCAGCCAAGCTTATAGGCCTGCAGAGTGTCTAGTTTTGAAGATACAGACTCTGCTAAGCAAAAGTGAACAGGGCCAAACTGGGCTTATTTCGCTGTGAAAGTGACATTTAGGCACGGAGTTGGAAAACCTTGTCTGAACCCCTCCATCCTTCCTGTAGCTGCTCAGACTCTGCTTCTCTGCCCCCAGCCAAGCTTATAGGCCTGCAGAGTGTCTAGTTTTGAAGATACAGACTCTGCTAAGCAAAAGTGAACAGGGCCAAACTGGGCTTATTTCGCTGTGAAAGTGACATTTAGGCACGGAGTTGGAAAACCTTGTCTGAACCCCTCCATCCTTCCTGTAGCTGCTCAGACTCTGCTTCTCTGCCCCCAGCCAAGCTTATAGGCCTGCAGAGTGTCTAGTTTTGAAGATACAGACTCTGCTAAGCAAAAGTGAACAGGGCCAAACTGGGCTTATTTCGCTGTGAAAGTGACATTTAGGCACGGAGTTGGAAAACCTTGTCTGAACCCCTCCATCCTTCCTGTAGCTGCTCAGACTCTGCTTCTCTGCCCCCAGCCAAGCTTATAGGCCTGCAGAGTGTCTAGTTTTGAAGATACAGACTCTGCTAAGCAAAAGTGAACAGGGCCAAACTGGGCTTATTTCGCTGTGAAAGTGACATTTAGGCACGGAGTTGGAAAACCTTGTCTGAACCCCTCCATCCTTCCTGTAGCTGCTCAGACTCTGCTTCTCTGCCCCCAGCCAAGCTTATAGGCCTGCAGAGTGTCTAGTTTTGAAGATACAGACTCTGCTAAGCAAAAGTGAACAGGGCCAAACTGGGCTTATTTCGCTGTGAAAGTGACATTTAGGCACGGAGTTGGAAAACCTTGTCTGAACCCCTCCATCCTTCCTGTAGCTGCTCAGACTCTGCTTCTCTGCCCCCAGCCAAGCTTATAGGCCTGCAGAGTGTCTAGTTTTGAAGATACAGACTCTGCTAAGCAAAAGTGAACAGGGCCAAACTGGGCTTATTTCGCTGTGAAAGTGACATTTAGGCACGGAGTTGGAAAACCTTGTCTGAACCCCTCCATCCTTCCTGTAGCTGCTCAGACTCTGCTTCTCTGCCCCCAGCCAAGCTTATAGGCCTGCAGAGTGTCTAGTTTTGAAGATACAGACTCTGCTAAGCAAAAGTGAACAGGGCCAAACTGGGCTTATTTCGCTGTGAAAGTGACATTTAGGCACGGAGTTGGAAAACCTTGTCTGAACCCCTCCATCCTTCCTGTAGCTGCTCAGACTCTGCTTCTCTGCCCCCAGCCAAGCTTATAGGCCTGCAGAGTGTCTAGTTTTGAAGATACAGACTCTGCTAAGCAAAAGTGAACAGGGCCAAACTGGGCTTATTTCGCTGTGAAAGTGACATTTAGGCACGGAGTTGGAAAACCTTGTCTGAACCCCTCCATCCTTCCTGTAGCTGCTCAGACTCTGCTTCTCTGCCCCCAGCCAAGCTTATAGGCCTGCAGAGTGTCTAGTTTTGAAGATACAGACTCTGCTAAGCAAAAGTGAACAGGGCCAAACTGGGCTTATTTCGCTGTGAAAGTGACATTTAGGCACGGAGTTGGAAAACCTTGTCTGAACCCCTCCATCCTTCCTGTAGCTGCTCAGACTCTGCTTCTCTGCCCCCAGCCAAGCTTATAGGCCTGCAGAGTGTCTAGTTTTGAAGATACAGACTCTGCTAAGCAAAAGTGAACAGGGCCAAACTGGGCTTATTTCGCTGTGAAAGTGACATTTAGGCACGGAGTTGGAAAACCTTGTCTGAACCCCTCCATCCTTCCTGTAGCTGCTCAGACTCTGCTTCTCTGCCCCCAGCCAAGCTTATAGGCCTGCAGAGTGTCTAGTTTTGAAGATACAGACTCTGCTAAGCAAAAGTGAACAGGGCCAAACTGGGCTTATTTCGCTGTGAAAGTGACATTTAGGCACGGAGTTGGAAAACCTTGTCTGAACCCCTCCATCCTTCCTGTAGCTGCTCAGACTCTGCTTCTCTGCCCCCAGCCAAGCTTATAGGCCTGCAGAGTGTCTAGTTTTGAAGATACAGACTCTGCTAAGCAAAAGTGAACAGGGCCAAACTGGGCTTATTTCGCTGTGAAAGTGACATTTAGGCACGGAGTTGGAAAACCTTGTCTGAACCCCTCCATCCTTCCTGTAGCTGCTCAGACTCTGCTTCTCTGCCCCCAGCCAAGCTTATAGGCCTGCAGAGTGTCTAGTTTTGAAGATACAGACTCTGCTAAGCAAAAGTGAACAGGGCCAAACTGGGCTTATTTCGCTGTGAAAGTGACATTTAGGCACGGAGTTGGAAAACCTTGTCTGAACCCCTCCATCCTTCCTGTAGCTGCTCAGACTCTGCTTCTCTGCCCCCAGCCAAGCTTATAGGCCTGCAGAGTGTCTAGTTTTGAAGATACAGACTCTGCTAAGCAAAAGTGAACAGGGCCAAACTGGGCTTATTTCGCTGTGAAAGTGACATTTAGGCACGGAGTTGGAAAACCTTGTCTGAACCCCTCCATCCTTCCTGTAGCTGCTCAGACTCTGCTTCTCTGCCCCCAGCCAAGCTTATAGGCCTGCAGAGTGTCTAGTTTTGAAGATACAGACTCTGCTAAGCAAAAGTGAACAGGGCCAAACTGGGCTTATTTCGCTGTGAAAGTGACATTTAGGCACGGAGTTGGAAAACCTTGTCTGAACCCCTCCATCCTTCCTGTAGCTGCTCAGACTCTGCTTCTCTGCCCCCAGCCAAGCTTATAGGCCTGCAGAGTGTCTAGTTTTGAAGATACAGACTCTGCTAAGCAAAAGTGAACAGGGCCAAACTGGGCTTATTTCGCTGTGAAAGTGACATTTAGGCACGGAGTTGGAAAACCTTGTCTGAACCCCTCCATCCTTCCTGTAGCTGCTCAGACTCTGCTTCTCTGCCCCCAGCCAAGCTTATAGGCCTGCAGAGTGTCTAGTTTTGAAGATACAGACTCTGCTAAGCAAAAGTGAACAGGGCCAAACTGGGCTTATTTCGCTGTGAAAGTGACATTTAGGCACGGAGTTGGAAAACCTTGTCTGAACCCCTCCATCCTTCCTGTAGCTGCTCAGACTCTGCTTCTCTGCCCCCAGCCAAGCTTATAGGCCTGCAGAGTGTCTAGTTTTGAAGATACAGACTCTGCTAAGCAAAAGTGAACAGGGCCAAACTGGGCTTATTTCGCTGTGAAAGTGACATTTAGGCACGGAGTTGGAAAACCTTGTCTGAACCCCTCCATCCTTCCTGTAGCTGCTCAGACTCTGCTTCTCTGCCCCCAGCCAAGCTTATAGGCCTGCAGAGTGTCTAGTTTTGAAGATACAGACTCTGCTAAGCAAAAGTGAACAGGGCCAAACTGGGCTTATTTCGCTGTGAAAGTGACATTTAGGCACGGAGTTGGAAAACCTTGTCTGAACCCCTCCATCCTTCCTGTAGCTGCTCAGACTCTGCTTCTCTGCCCCCAGCCAAGCTTATAGGCCTGCAGAGTGTCTAGTTTTGAAGATACAGACTCTGCTAAGCAAAAGTGAACAGGGCCAAACTGGGCTTATTTCGCTGTGAAAGTGACATTTAGGCACGGAGTTGGAAAACCTTGTCTGAACCCCTCCATCCTTCCTGTAGCTGCTCAGACTCTGCTTCTCTGCCCCCAGCCAAGCTTATAGGCCTGCAGAGTGTCTAGTTTTGAAGATACAGACTCTGCTAAGCAAAAGTGAACAGGGCCAAACTGGGCTTATTTCGCTGTGAAAGTGACATTTAGGCACGGAGTTGGAAAACCTTGTCTGAACCCCTCCATCCTTCCTGTAGCTGCTCAGACTCTGCTTCTCTGCCCCCAGCCAAGCTTATAGGCCTGCAGAGTGTCTAGTTTTGAAGATACAGACTCTGCTAAGCAAAAGTGAACAGGGCCAAACTGGGCTTATTTCGCTGTGAAAGTGACATTTAGGCACGGAGTTGGAAAACCTTGTCTGAACCCCTCCATCCTTCCTGTAGCTGCTCAGACTCTGCTTCTCTGCCCCCAGCCAAGCTTATAGGCCTGCAGAGTGTCTAGTTTTGAAGATACAGACTCTGCTAAGCAAAAGTGAACAGGGCCAAACTGGGCTTATTTCGCTGTGAAAGTGACATCGAAATTTCACAGCGAAATAAGCCCAGTTTGTCCCTGTTCACTTTTGCTTAGCAGAGTCTGTATCTTCAAAACTAGACACTCTGCAGGCCTATAAGCTTGGCTGGGGGCAGAGAAGCAGAGTCTGAGCAGCTACAGGAAGGATGGAGGGGTTCAGACAAGGTTTTCCAACTCCGTGCCTAAATGTCACTTTCACAGCGAAATAAGCCCAGTTTGGCCCTGTTCACTTTTGCTTAGCAGAGTCTGTATCTTCAAAACTAGACACTCTGCAGGCCTATAAGCTTGGCTGGGGGCAGAGAAGCAGAGTCTGAGCAGCTACAGGAAGGATGGAGGGGTTCAGACAAGGTTTTCCAACTCCGTGCCTAAATGTCACTTTCACAGCGAAATAAGCCCAGTTTGGCCCTGTTCACTTTTGCTTAGCAGAGTCTGTATCTTCAAAACTAGACACTCTGCAGGCCTATAAGCTTGGCTGGGGGCAGAGAAGCAGAGTCTGAGCAGCTACAGGAAGGATGGAGGGGTTCAGACAAGGTTTTCCAACTCCGTGCCTAAATGTCACTTTCACAGCGAAATAAGCCCAGTTTGGCCCTGTTCACTTTTGCTTAGCAGAGTCTGTATCTTCAAAACTAGACACTCTGCAGGCCTATAAGCTTGGCTGGGGGCAGAGAAGCAGAGTCTGAGCAGCTACAGGAAGGATGGAGGGGTTCAGACAAGGTTTTCCAACTCCGTGCCTAAATGTCACTTTCACAGCGAAATAAGCCCAGTTTGGCCCTGTTCACTTTTGCTTAGCAGAGTCTGTATCTTCAAAACTAGACACTCTGCAGGCCTATAAGCTTGGCTGGGGGCAGAGAAGCAGAGTCTGAGCAGCTACAGGAAGGATGGAGGGGTTCAGACAAGGTTTTCCAACTCCGTGCCTAAATGTCACTTTCACAGCGAAATAAGCCCAGTTTGGCCCTGTTCACTTTTGCTTAGCAGAGTCTGTATCTTCAAAACTAGACACTCTGCAGGCCTATAAGCTTGGCTGGGGGCAGAGAAGCAGAGTCTGAGCAGCTACAGGAAGGATGGAGGGGTTCAGACAAGGTTTTCCAACTCCGTGCCTAAATGTCACTTTCACAGCGAAATAAGCCCAGTTTGGCCCTGTTCACTTTTGCTTAGCAGAGTCTGTATCTTCAAAACTAGACACTCTGCAGGCCTATAAGCTTGGCTGGGGGCAGAGAAGCAGAGTCTGAGCAGCTACAGGAAGGATGGAGGGGTTCAGACAAGGTTTTCCAACTCCGTGCCTAAATGTCACTTTCACAGCGAAATAAGCCCAGTTTGGCCCTGTTCACTTTTGCTTAGCAGAGTCTGTATCTTCAAAACTAGACACTCTGCAGGCCTATAAGCTTGGCTGGGGGCAGAGAAGCAGAGTCTGAGCAGCTACAGGAAGGATGGAGGGGTTCAGACAAGGTTTTCCAACTCCGTGCCTAAATGTCACTTTCACAGCGAAATAAGCCCAGTTTGGCCCTGTTCACTTTTGCTTAGCAGAGTCTGTATCTTCAAAACTAGACACTCTGCAGGCCTATAAGCTTGGCTGGGGGCAGAGAAGCAGAGTCTGAGCAGCTACAGGAAGGATGGAGGGGTTCAGACAAGGTTTTCCAACTCCGTGCCTAAATGTCACTTTCACAGCGAAATAAGCCCAGTTTGGCCCTGTTCACTTTTGCTTAGCAGAGTCTGTATCTTCAAAACTAGACACTCTGCAGGCCTATAAGCTTGGCTGGGGGCAGAGAAGCAGAGTCTGAGCAGCTACAGGAAGGATGGAGGGGTTCAGACAAGGTTTTCCAACTCCGTGCCTAAATGTCACTTTCACAGCGAAATAAGCCCAGTTTGGCCCTGTTCACTTTTGCTTAGCAGAGTCTGTATCTTCAAAACTAGACACTCTGCAGGCCTATAAGCTTGGCTGGGGGCAGAGAAGCAGAGTCTGAGCAGCTACAGGAAGGATGGAGGGGTTCAGACAAGGTTTTCCAACTCCGTGCCTAAATGTCACTTTCACAGCGAAATAAGCCCAGTTTGGCCCTGTTCACTTTTGCTTAGCAGAGTCTGTATCTTCAAAACTAGACACTCTGCAGGCCTATAAGCTTGGCTGGGGGCAGAGAAGCAGAGTCTGAGCAGCTACAGGAAGGATGGAGGGGTTCAGACAAGGTTTTCCAACTCCGTGCCTAAATGTCACTTTCACAGCGAAATAAGCCCAGTTTGGCCCTGTTCACTTTTGCTTAGCAGAGTCTGTATCTTCAAAACTAGACACTCTGCAGGCCTATAAGCTTGGCTGGGGGCAGAGAAGCAGAGTCTGAGCAGCTACAGGAAGGATGGAGGGGTTCAGACAAGGTTTTCCAACTCCGTGCCTAAATGTCACTTTCACAGCGAAATAAGCCCAGTTTGGCCCTGTTCACTTTTGCTTAGCAGAGTCTGTATCTTCAAAACTAGACACTCTGCAGGCCTATAAGCTTGGCTGGGGGCAGAGAAGCAGAGTCTGAGCAGCTACAGGAAGGATGGAGGGGTTCAGACAAGGTTTTCCAACTCCGTGCCTAAATGTCACTTTCACAGCGAAATAAGCCCAGTTTGGCCCTGTTCACTTTTGCTTAGCAGAGTCTGTATCTTCAAAACTAGACACTCTGCAGGCCTATAAGCTTGGCTGGGGGCAGAGAAGCAGAGTCTGAGCAGCTACAGGAAGGATGGAGGGGTTCAGACAAGGTTTTCCAACTCCGTGCCTAAATGTCACTTTCACAGCGAAATAAGCCCAGTTTGGCCCTGTTCACTTTTGCTTAGCAGAGTCTGTATCTTCAAAACTAGACACTCTGCAGGCCTATAAGCTTGGCTGGGGGCAGAGAAGCAGAGTCTGAGCAGCTACAGGAAGGATGGAGGGGTTCAGACAAGGTTTTCCAACTCCGTGCCTAAATGTCACTTTCACAGCGAAATAAGCCCAGTTTGGCCCTGTTCACTTTTGCTTAGCAGAGTCTGTATCTTCAAAACTAGACACTCTGCAGGCCTATAAGCTTGGCTGGGGGCAGAGAAGCAGAGTCTGAGCAGCTACAGGAAGGATGGAGGGGTTCAGACAAGGTTTTCCAACTCCGTGCCTAAATGTCACTTTCACAGCGAAATAAGCCCAGTTTGGCCCTGTTCACTTTTGCTTAGCAGAGTCTGTATCTTCAAAACTAGACACTCTGCAGGCCTATAAGCTTGGCTGGGGGCAGAGAAGCAGAGTCTGAGCAGCTACAGGAAGGATGGAGGGGTTCAGACAAGGTTTTCCAACTCCGTGCCTAAATGTCACTTTCACAGCGAAATAAGCCCAGTTTGGCCCTGTTCACTTTTGCTTAGCAGAGTCTGTATCTTCAAAACTAGACACTCTGCAGGCCTATAAGCTTGGCTGGGGGCAGAGAAGCAGAGTCTGAGCAGCTACAGGAAGGATGGAGGGGTTCAGACAAGGTTTTCCAACTCCGTGCCTAAATGTCACTTTCACAGCGAAATAAGCCCAGTTTGGCCCTGTTCACTTTTGCTTAGCAGAGTCTGTATCTTCAAAACTAGACACTCTGCAGGCCTATAAGCTTGGCTGGGGGCAGAGAAGCAGAGTCTGAGCAGCTACAGGAAGGATGGAGGGGTTCAGACAAGGTTTTCCAACTCCGTGCCTAAATGTCACTTTCACAGCGAAATAAGCCCAGTTTGGCCCTGTTCACTTTTGCTTAGCAGAGTCTGTATCTTCAAAACTAGACACTCTGCAGGCCTATAAGCTTGGCTGGGGGCAGAGAAGCAGAGTCTGAGCAGCTACAGGAAGGATGGAGGGGTTCAGACAAGGTTTTCCAACTCCGTGCCTAAATGTCACTTTCACAGCGAAATAAGCCCAGTTTGGCCCTGTTCACTTTTGCTTAGCAGAGTCTGTATCTTCAAAACTAGACACTCTGCAGGCCTATAAGCTTGGCTGGGGGCAGAGAAGCAGAGTCTGAGCAGCTACAGGAAGGATGGAGGGGTTCAGACAAGGTTTTCCAACTCCGTGCCTAAATGTCACTTTCACAGCGAAATAAGCCCAGTTTGGCCCTGTTCACTTTTGCTTAGCAGAGTCTGTATCTTCAAAACTAGACACTCTGCAGGCCTATAAGCTTGGCTGGGGGCAGAGAAGCAGAGTCTGAGCAGCTACAGGAAGGATGGAGGGGTTCAGACAAGGTTTTCCAACTCCGTGCCTAAATGTCACTTTCACAGCGAAATAAGCCCAGTTTGGCCCTGTTCACTTTTGCTTAGCAGAGTCTGTATCTTCAAAACTAGACACTCTGCAGGCCTATAAGCTTGGCTGGGGGCAGAGAAGCAGAGTCTGAGCAGCTACAGGAAGGATGGAGGGGTTCAGACAAGGTTTTCCAACTCCGTGCCTAAATGTCACTTTCACAGCGAAATAAGCCCAGTTTGGCCCTGTTCACTTTTGCTTAGCAGAGTCTGTATCTTCAAAACTAGACACTCTGCAGGCCTATAAGCTTGGCTGGGGGCAGAGAAGCAGAGTCTGAGCAGCTACAGGAAGGATGGAGGGGTTCAGACAAGGTTTTCCAACTCCGTGCCTAAATGTCACTTTCACAGCGAAATAAGCCCAGTTTGGCCCTGTTCACTTTTGCTTAGCAGAGTCTGTATCTTCAAAACTAGACACTCTGCAGGCCTATAAGCTTGGCTGGGGGCAGAGAAGCAGAGTCTGAGCAGCTACAGGAAGGATGGAGGGGTTCAGACAAGGTTTTCCAACTCCGTGCCTAAATGTCACTTTCACAGCGAAATAAGCCCAGTTTGGCCCTGTTCACTTTTGCTTAGCAGAGTCTGTATCTTCAAAACTAGACACTCTGCAGGCCTATAAGCTTGGCTGGGGGCAGAGAAGCAGAGTCTGAGCAGCTACAGGAAGGATGGAGGGGTTCAGACAAGGTTTTCCAACTCCGTGCCTAAATGTCACTTTCACAGCGAAATAAGCCCAGTTTGGCCCTGTTCACTTTTGCTTAGCAGAGTCTGTATCTTCAAAACTAGACACTCTGCAGGCCTATAAGCTTGGCTGGGGGCAGAGAAGCAGAGTCTGAGCAGCTACAGGAAGGATGGAGGGGTTCAGACAAGGTTTTCCAACTCCGTGCCTAAATGTCACTTTCACAGCGAAATAAGCCCAGTTTGGCCCTGTTCACTTTTGCTTAGCAGAGTCTGTATCTTCAAAACTAGACACTCTGCAGGCCTATAAGCTTGGCTGGGGGCAGAGAAGCAGAGTCTGAGCAGCTACAGGAAGGATGGAGGGGTTCAGACAAGGTTTTCCAACTCCGTGCCTAAATGTCACTTTCACAGCGAAATAAGCCCAGTTGGCCCTGTTCACTTTTGCTTAGCAGAGTCTGTATCTTCAAAACTAGACACTCTGCAGGCCTATAAGCTTGGCTGGGGGCAGAGAAGCAGAGTCTGAGCAGCTACAGGAAGGATGGAGGGGTTCAGACAAGGTTTTCCAACTCCGTGCCTAAATGTCACTTTCACAGCGAAATAAGCCCAGTTTGGCCCTGTTCACTTTTGCTTAGCAGAGTCTGTATCTTCAAAACTAGACACTCTGCAGGCCTATAAGCTTGGCTGGGGGCAGAGAAGCAGAGTCTGAGCAGCTACAGGAAGGATGGAGGGGTTCAGACAAGGTTTTCCAACTCCGTGCCTAAATGTCACTTTCACAGCGAAATAAGCCCAGTTTGGCCCTGTTCACTTTTGCTTAGCAGAGTCTGTATCTTCAAAACTAGACACTCTGCAGGCCTATAAGCTTGGCTGGGGGCAGAGAAGCAGAGTCTGAGCAGCTACAGGAAGGATGGAGGGGTTCAGACAAGGTTTTCCAACTCCGTGCCTAAATGTCACTTTCACAGCGAAATAAGCCCAGTTTGGCCCTGTTCACTTTTGCTTAGCAGAGTCTGTATCTTCAAAACTAGACACTCTGCAGGCCTATAAGCTTGGCTGGGGGCAGAGAAGCAGAGTCTGAGCAGCTACAGGAAGGATGGAGGGGTTCAGACAAGGTTTTCCAACTCCGTGCCTAAATGTCACTTTCACAGCGAAATAAGCCCAGTTTGGCCCTGTTCACTTTTGCTTAGCAGAGTCTGTATCTTCAAAACTAGACACTCTGCAGGCCTATAAGCTTGGCTGGGGGCAGAGAAGCAGAGTCTGAGCAGCTACAGGAAGGATGGAGGGGTTCAGACAAGGTTTTCCAACTCCGTGCCTAAATGTCACTTTCACAGCGAAATAAGCCCAGTTTGGCCCTGTTCACTTTTGCTTAGCAGAGTCTGTATCTTCAAAACTAGACACTCTGCAGGCCTATAAGCTTGGCTGGGGGCAGAGAAGCAGAGTCTGAGCAGCTACAGGAAGGATGGAGGGGTTCAGACAAGGTTTTCCAACTCCGTGCCTAAATGTCACTTTCACAGCGAAATAAGCCCAGTTTGGCCCTGTTCACTTTTGCTTAGCAGAGTCTGTATCTTCAAAACTAGACACTCTGCAGGCCTATAAGCTTGGCTGGGGGCAGAGAAGCAGAGTCTGAGCAGCTACAGGAAGGATGGAGGGGTTCAGACAAGGTTTTCCAACTCCGTGCCTAAATGTCACTTTCACAGCGAAATAAGCCCAGTTTGGCCCTGTTCACTTTTGCTTAGCAGAGTCTGTATCTTCAAAACTAGACACTCTGCAGGCCTATAAGCTTGGCTGGGGGCAGAGAAGCAGAGTCTGAGCAGCTACAGGAAGGATGGAGGGGGTTCAGACAAGGTTTTCCAACTCCGTGCCTAAATGTCACTTTCACAGCGAAATAAGCCCAGTTTGGCCCTGTTCACTTTTGCTTAGCAGAGTCTGTATCTTCAAAACTAGACACTCTGCAGGCCTATAAGCTTGGCTGGGGCAGAGAAGCAGAGTCTGAGCAGCTACAGGAAGGATGGAGGGGTTCAGACAAGGTTTTCCAACTCCGTGCCTAAATGTCACTTTCACAGCGAAATAAGCCCAGTTTGGCCCTGTTCACTTTTGCTTAGCAGAGTCTGTATCTTCAAAACTAGACACTCTGCAGGCCTATAAGCTTGGCTGGGGCAGAGAAGCAGAGTCTGAGCAGCTACAGGAAGGATGGAGGGGTTCAGACAAGGTTTTCCAAGTCCGTGCCTAAATCTCACTTTCACAGCGAAATAAGCCCAGTTTGGCCCTGTTCACTTTTGCTTAGCAGAGTCTGTATCTTCAAAACTAGACACTCTGCAGGCCTATATCAGCCCAATATCAATATCAGCCCAATATCAATATCAGCCCAATATCAGCATCAGCCCAATATCAGCATCAGCCCAATATCAGCATCAGCCCAATATCAGCATCAGCCCAATATCAGCATCAGCCCAATATCAGCATCAGCCCAATATCAGCATCAGCCCAATATCAGCATCAGCCAATATCAGCATCAGCCCAATATCAGCATCAGCCCAATATCAGCATCAGCCCAATATCAGCATCAGCCCAATATCAGCATCAGCCCAATATCAGCATCAGCCCAATATCAGCATCAGCCCAATATCAGCATCAGCCCAATATCAGCATCAGCCCAATATCAGCATCAGCCCAATATCAGCATCAGCCCAATATCAGCATCAGCCCAATATCAGCATCAGCCCAATATCAGCATCAGCCCAATATCAGCATCAGCCCAATATCAGCATCAGCCCAATATCAGCATCAGCCAATATCAGCATCAGCCCAATATCAGCATCAGCCCAATATCAGCATCAGCCCAATATCAGCATCAGCCCAATATCAGCATCAGCCCAATATCAGCATCAGCCCAATATCAGCATCAGCCCAATATCAGCATCAGCCCAATATCAGCATCAGCCCAATATCAGCATCAGCCCAATATCAGCATCAGCCCAATATCAGCATCAGCCCAATATCAGCATCAGCCCAATATCAGCATCAGCCCAATATCAGCATCAGCCCAATATCAGCATCAGCCCAATATCAGCATCAGCCCAATATCAGCATCAGCCCAATATCAGCATCAGCCCAATATCAGCATCAGCCCAATATCAGCATCAGCCCAATATCAGCATCAGCCCAATATCAGCATCAGCCCAATATCAGCATCAGCCCAATATCAGCATCAGCCCAATATCAGCATCAGCCCAATATCAGCATCAGCCCAATATCAGCATCAGCCCAATATCAGCATCAGCCCAATATCAGCATCAGCCCAATATCAGCATCAGCCCAATATCAGCATCAGCCCAATATCAGCATCAGCCCAATATCAGCATCAGCCCAATATCAGCATCAGCCCAATATCAGCATCAGCCCAATATCAGCATCAGCCCAATATCAGCATCAGCCCAATATCAGCATCAGCCCAATATCAGCATCAGCCCAATATCAGCATCAGCCCAATATCAGCATCAGCCCAATATCAGCATCAGCCCAATATCAGCATCAGCCCAATATCAGCATCAGCCCAATATCAGCATCAGCCCAATATCAGCATCAGCCCAATATCAGCATCAGCCCAATATCAGCATCAGCCCAATATCAGCATCAGCCCAATATCAGCATCAGCCCAATATCAGCATCAGCCCAATATCAGCATCAGCCCAATATCAGCATCAGCCCAATATCAGCATCAGCCCAATATCAGCATCAGCCCAATATCAGCATCAGCCCAATATCAGCATCAGCCCAATATCAGCATCAGCCCAATATCAGCATCAGCCCAATATCAGCATCAGCCCAATATCAGCATCAGCCCAATATCAGCATCAGCCCAATATCAGCATCAGCCCAATATCAGCATCAGCCCAATATCAGCATCAGCTGATATTATATCATATTGGGCTGCTTCTCTGCCCCCAG
The DNA here is from genome assembly GCF_951216825.1 of Electrona antarctica. Lineage (NCBI taxonomy): Eukaryota > Metazoa > Chordata > Actinopteri > Myctophiformes > Myctophidae > Electrona > Electrona antarctica. The sequence continues at coordinate 14,257 of NW_027638609.1, forward strand.
CCAAGCTTATAGGCCTGCAGAGTGTCTAGGGCTGGATGCTGAGATATTGGGCTGATGCTGATATTGGGCTGATGCTGATATTGGGCTGATGCTGATATTGGGCTGATGCTGATATTGGGCTGATGCTGATATTGGGCTGATGCTGATATTGGGCTGATGCTGATATTGGGCTGATGCTGATATTGGGCTGATGCTGATATTGGGCTGATGCTGATATTGGGCTGATGCTGATATTGGGCTGATGCTGATATTGGGCTGATGCTGATATTGGGCTGATGCTGATATTGGGCTGATGCTGATATTGGGCTGATGCTGATATTGGGCTGATGCTGATATTGGGCTGATGCTGATATTGGGCTGATGCTGATATTGGGCTGATGCTGATATTGGGCTGATGCTGATATTGGGCTGATGCTGATATTGGGCTGATGCTGATATTGGGCTGATGCTGATATTGGGCTGATGCTGATATTGGGCTGATGCTGATATTGGGCTGATGCTGATATTGGGCTGATGCTGATATTGGGCTGATGCTGATATTGGGCTGATGCTGATATTGGGCTGATGCTGATATTGGGCTGATGCTGATATTGGGCTGATGCTGATATTGGGCTGATGCTGATATTGGGCTGATGCTGATATTGGGCTGATGCTGATATTGGGCTGATGCTGATATTGGGCTGATGCTGATATTGGGCTGATGCTGATATTGGGCTGATGCTGATATTGGGCTGATGCTGATATTGGGCTGATGCTGATATTGGGCTGATGCTGATATTGGGCTGATGCTGATATTGGGCTGATGCTGATATTGGGCTGATGCTGATATTGGGCTGATGCTGATATTGGGCTGATGCTGATATTGGGCTGATGCTGATATTGGGCTGATGCTGATATTGGGCTGATGCTGATATTGGGCTGATGCTGATATTGGGCTGATGCTGATTTGGGCTGATGCTGATATTGGGCTGATGCTGATATTGGGCTGATGCTGATATTGGAAACCTTGTCTGAACCCCTCCATCCTTCCTGTAGCTGCTCAGACTCTGCTTCTCTGCCCCCAGCCAAGCTTATAGGCCTGCAGAGTGTCTAGTTTTGAAGATACAGACTCTGCTAAGCAAAAGTGAACAGGGCCAAACTGGGCTTATTTCGCTGTGAAAGTGACATTTAGGCACGGAGTTGGAAAACCTTGTCTGAACCCCTCCATCCTTCCTGTAGCTGCTCAGACTCTGCTTCTCTGCCCCCAGCCAAGCTTATAGGCCTGGCAGAGTGTCTAGTTTTGAAGATACAGGACTCTGCTAAGCAAAAGTGAACAGGGCCAAACTGGGCTTATTTCGCTGTGAAAGTGACATTTAGGCACGGAGTTGGAAAACCTTGTCTGAACCCCTCCATCCTTCCTGTAGCTGCTCAGACTCTGCTTCTCTGCCCCCAGCCAAGCTTATAGGCCTGCAGAGTGTCTAGTTTTGAAGATACAGACTCTGCTAAGCAAAAGTGAACAGGGGCCAAACTGGGCTTATTTCGCTGTGAAAGTGACATTTAGGCACGGAGTTGGAAAACCTTGTCTGAACCCCTCCATCCTTCCTGTAGCTGCTCAGACTCTGCTTCTCTGCCCCCAGCCAAGCTTATAGGCCTGCAGAGTGTCTAGTTTTGAAGATACAGACTCTGCTAAGCAAAAGTGAACAGGGCCAAACTGGGCTTATTTCGCTGTGAAAGTGACATTTAGGGCACGAGGAGTTGGAAAACCTTGTCTGAACCCCTCCATCCTTCCTGTAGCTGCTCAGACTCTGCTTCTCTGCCCCCAGCCAAGCTTATAGGCCTGCAGAGTGTCTAGTTTTTGAAGATACAGACTCTGCTAAGCAAAAGTGAACAGGGCCAAACTGGGCTTATTTCGCTGTGAAAGTGACATTTAGGCACGGAGTTGGAAAACCTTGTCTGAACCCCTCCATCCTTCCTGTAGCTGCTCAGACTCTGCTTCTCTGCCCCCAGCCAAGCTTATAGGCCTGCAGAGTGTCTAGTTTTGAAGATACAGACTCTGCTAAGCAAAAGTGAACAGGGCCAAACTGGGCTTATTTCGCTGTGAAAGTGACATTTAGGCACGGAGTTGGAAAACCTTGTCTGAACCCCTCCATCCTTCCTGTAGCTGCTCAGACTCTGCTTCTCTGCCCCCAGCCAAGCTTATAGGCCTGCAGAGTGTCTAGTTTTGAAGATACAGACTCTGCTAAGCAAAAGTGAACAGGGCCAAACTGGGCTTATTTCGCTGTGAAAGTGACATTTAGGCACGGAGTTGGAAAACCTTGTCTGAACCCCTCCATCCTTCCTGTAGCTGCTCAGACTCTGCTTCTCTGCCCCCAGCCAAGCTTATAGGCCTGCAGAGTGTCTAGTTTTGAAGATACAGACTCTGCTAAGCAAAAGTGAACAGGGCCAAACTGGGCTTATTTCGCTGTGAAAGTGACATTTAGGCACGGAGTTGGAAAACCTTGTCTGAACCCCTCCATCCTTCCTGTAGCTGCTCAGACTCTGCTTCTCTGCCCCCAGCCAAGCTTATAGGCCTGCAGAGTGTCTAGTTTTGAAGATACAGACTCTGCTAAGCAAAAGTGAACAGGGCCAAACTGGGCTTATTTCGCTGTGAAAGTGACATTTAGGCACGGAGTTGGAAAACCTTGTCTGAACCCCTCCATCCTTCCTGTAGCTGCTCAGACTCTGCTTCTCTGCCCCCAGCCAAGCTTATAGGCCTGCAGAGTGTCTAGTTTTGAAGATACAGACTCTGCTAAGCAAAAGTGAACAGGGCCAAACCTGGGCTTATTTCGCTGTGAAATTTCGATGTCACTTTCACAGCGAAATAAGCCCAGTTTGGCCCTGTTCACTTTTGCTTAGCAGAGTCTGTATCTTCAAAAACTAGACACTCTGCAGGCCTATAAGCTTGGCTGGGGGCAGAGAAGCAGAGTCTGAGCAGCTACAGGAAGGATGGAGGGTGTTCAGACAAGGTTTTCCAACTCCGTGCCTAAATGTCACTTTCACAGCGAAATAAGCCCAGTTTGGGCCCTGTTCACTTTGCTTAGCAGAGTCTGTATCTTCAAAACTAGACACTCTGCAGGCCTATAAGCTTGGCTGGGGGCAGAGAAGCAGAGTCTGAGCAGCTACAGGAAGGATGGAGGGGTTCAGACAAGGTTTTCCAACTCCGTGCCTAAATGTCACTTTCACAGCGAAATAAGCCCAGTTTGGCCCTGTTCACTTGTGCTTAGCAGAGTCTGTATCTTCAAAACTAGACACTCTGCAGGCCTATAAGCTTGGCTGGGGGCAGAGAAGGCAGAGTCTGAGCAGCTACAGGAAGGATTGGAGGGGTTCAGACAAGGTTTTCCAACTCCGTGCCTAAATGTCACTTTCACAGCGAAATAAGCCCAGTTTGGCCCTGTTCACTTTTGCTTAGCAGAGTCCTGTATCTTCAAAACTAGACACTCTGCAGGCCTATAAGCTTGGCTGGGGGCAGAGAAGCAGAGTCTGAGCAGCTACAGGAAGGATGGAGGGGGTTCAGACAAGGTTTTCCAACTCCGTGCCTAAATGTCACTTTCACAGCGAAATAAGCCCAGTTTGGCCCTGGTTCACTTTTGCTTAGCAGAGTCTGTATCTTCAAAACTAGACACTCTGCAGGCCTATAAGCTTGGCTGGGGGCAGGAGAAGCAGAGTCTGAGCAGCTACAGGAAGGATGGAGGGGGTTCAGACAAGGTTTTCCAACTCCGTGCCTAAATGTCACTTTCACAGCGAAATAAGCCCAGTTTGGCCCTGTTCACTTTTGCTTAGCAGAGTCTGTATCTTCAAAACTAGACACTCTGCAGGCCTATAAGCTTGGCTGGGGGCAGAGAAGCAGAGTCTGAGCAGCTACAGGAAGGATGGAGGGGTTCAGACAAGGTTTTCCAACTCCGTGCCTAAATGTCACTTTCACAGCGAAATAAGCCCAGTTTGGCCCTGTTCACTTTTGCTTAGCAGAGTCTGTATCTTCAAAACTAGACACTCTGCAGGCCTATAAGCTTGGCTGGGGGCAGAGAAGCAGAGTCTGAGCAGCTACAGGAAGGATGGAGGGGTTCAGACAAGGTTTTCCAACTCCGTGCCTAAATGTCACTTTCACAGCGAAATAAGCCCAGTTTGGCCCTGTTCACTTTTGCTTAGCAGAGTCTGTATCTTCAAAACTAGACACTCTGCAGGCCTATAAGCTTGGCTGGGGGCAGAGAAGCAGAGTCTGAGCAGCTACAGGAAGGATGGAGGGGTTCAGACAAGGTTTTCCAACTCCGTGCCTAAATGTCACTTTCACAGCGAAATAAGCCCAGTTTGGCCCTGTTCACTTTTGCTTAGCAGAGTCTGTATCTTCAAAACTAGACACTCTGCAGGCCTATAAGCTTGGCTGGGGGCAGAGAAGCAGAGTCTGAGCAGCTACAGGAAGGATGGAGGGGTTCAGACAAGGTTTTCCAACTCCGTGCCTAAATGTCACTTTCACAGCGAAATAAGCCCAGTTTGGCCCTGTTCACTTTTGCTTAGCAGAGTCTGTATCTTCAAAACTAGACACTCTGCAGGCCTATAAGCTTGGCTGGGGGCAGAGAAGCAGAGTCTGAGCAGCTACAGGAAGGATGGAGGGGTTCAGACAAGGTTTTCCAACTCCGTGCCTAAATGTCACTTTCACAGCGAAATAAGCCCAGTTTGGCCCTGTTCACTTTTGCTTAGCAGAGTCTGTATCTTCAAAACTAGACACTCTGCAGGCCTATAAGCTTGGCTGGGGGCAGAGAAGCAGAGTCTGAGCAGCTACAGGAAGGATGGAGGGGTTCAGACAAGGTTTCCAATATCAGCATCAGCCCAATATCAGCATCAGCCCAATATCAGCATCAGCCCAATATCAGCATCAGCCCAATATCAGCATCAGCCCAATATCAGCATCAGCCCAATATCAGCATCAGCCCAATATCAGCATCAGCCCAATATCAGCATCAGCCCAATATCAGCATCAGCCCAATATCAGCATCAGCCCAATATCAGCATCAGCCCAATATCAGCATCAGCCCAATATCAGCATCAGCCCAATATCAGCATCAGCCCAATATCAGCATCAGCCCAATATCAGCATCAGCCCAATATCAGCATCAGCCCAATATCAGCATCAGCCCAATATCAGCATCAGCCCAATATCAGCATCAGCCCAATATCAGCATCAGCCCAATATCAGCATCAGCCCAATATCAGCATCAGCCCAATATCAGCATCAGCCCAATATCAGCATCAGCCCAATATCAGCATCAGCCCAATATCAGCATCAGCCCAATATCAGCATCAGCCCAATATCAGCATCAGCCCAATATCAGCATCAGCCCAATATCAGCATCAGCCCAATATCAGCATCAGCCCAATATCAGCATCAGCCCAATATCAGCATCAGCCCAATATCAGCATCAGCCCAATATCAGCATCAGCCCAATATCAGCATCAGCCCAATATCAGCATCAGCCCAATATCAGCATCAGCCCAATATCAGCATCAGCCCAATATCAGCATCAGCCCAATATCAGCATCAGCCCAATATCAGCATCAGCCCAATATCAGCATCAGCCCAATATCAGCATCAGCCCTAGACACTCTGCAGGCCTATAAGCTTGGCTGGGGGCAGAGAAGCAGCCCAATATGATATAATATCAGCTGATGCTGATATTGGGCTGATGCTGATATTGGGCTGATGCTGATATTGGGCTGATGCTGATATTGGGCTGATGCTGATATTGGGCTGATGCTGATATTGGGCTGATGCTGATATTGGGCTGATGCTGATATTGGGCTGATGCTGATATTGGGCTGATGCTGATATTGGGCTGATGCTGATATTGGGCTGATGCTGATATTGGGCTGATGCTGATATTGGGCTGATGCTGATATTGGGCTGATGCTGATATTGGGCTGATGCTGATATTGGGCTGATGCTGATATTGGGCTGATGCTGATATTGGGCTGATGCTGATATTGGGCTGATGCTGATATTGGGCTGATGCTGATATTGGGCTGATGCTGATATTGGGCTGATGCTGATATTGGGCTGATGCTGATATTGGGCTGATGCTGATATTGGGCTGATGCTGATATTGGGCTGATGCTGATATTGGGCTGATGCTGATATTGGGCTGATGCTGATATTGGGCTGATGCTGATATTGGGCTGATGCTGATATTGGGCTGATGCTGATATTGGGCTGATGCTGATATTGGGCTGATGCTGATATTGGGCTGATGCTGATATTGGGCTGATGCTGATATTGGGCTGATGCTGATATTGGGCTGATGCTGATATTGGGCTGATGCTGATATTGGGCTGATGCTGATATTGGGCTGATGCTGATATTGGGCTGATGCTGATATTGGGCTGATGCTGATATTGGGCTGATGCTGATATTGGGCTGATGCTGATATTGGGCTGATGCTGATATTGGGCTGATGCTGATATTGGGCTGATGCTGATATTGGGCTGATGCTGATATTGGGCTGATGCTGATATTGGGCTGATGCTGATATTGGGCTGATGCTGATATTGGGCTGATGCTGATATTGGGCTGATGCTGATATTGGGCTGATGCTGATATTGGGCTGATGCTGATATTGGGCTGATGCTGATATTGGGCTGATGCTGATATTGGGCTGATGCTGATATTGGGCTGATGCTGATATTGGGCTGATGCTGATATTGGGCTGATGCTGATATTGGGCTGATGCTGATATTGGGCTGATGCTGATATTGGGCTGATGCTGATATTGGGCTGATGCTGATATTGGGCTGATGCTGATATTGGGCTGATGCTGATATTGGGCTGATGCTGATATTGGGCTGATGCTGATATTGGGCTGATGCTGATATTGGGCTGATGCTGATATTGGGCTGATGCTGATATTGGGCTGATGCTGATATTGGGCTGATGCTGATATTGGGCTGATGCTGATATTGGGCTGATGCTGATATTGGGCTGATGCTGATATTGGGCTGATGCTGATATTGGGCTGATGCTGATATTGGGCTGATGCTGATATTGGGCTGATGCTGATATTGGGCTGATGCTGATATTGGGCTGATGCTGATATTGGGCTGATGCTGATATTGGGCTGATGCTGATATTGGGCTGATGCTGATATTGGGCTGATGCTGATATTGGGCTGATGCTGATATTGGGCTGATGCTGATATTGGGCTGATGCTGATATTGGGCTGATGCTGATATTGGGCTGATGCTGATATTGGGCTGATATTGATATTGGGCTGATATTGATATTGGGCTGATATAGGCCTGCAGAGTGTCTAGTTTTGAAGATACAGACTCTGCTAAGCAAAAGTGAACAGGGCCAAACTGGGCTTATTTCGCTGTGAAAGTGACATTTAGGCACGGACTTGGAAAACCTTGTCTGAACCCCTCCATCCTTCCTGTAGCTGCTCAGACTCTGCTTCTCTGCCCCCAGCCAAGCTTATAGGCCTGCAGAGTGTCTAGTTTTGAAGATACAGACTCTGCTAAGCAAAAGTGAACAGGGCCAAACTGGGCTTATTTCGCTGTGAAAGTGACATTTAGGCACGGAGTTGGAAAACCTTGTCTGAACCCCTCCATCCTTCCTGTAGCTGCTCAGACTCTGCTTCTCTGCCCCCAGCCAAGCTTATAGGCCTGCAGAGTGTCTAGTTTTGAAGATACAGACTCTGCTAAGCAAAAGTGAACAGGGCCAAACTGGGCTTATTTCGCTGTGAAAGTGACATTTAGGCACGGAGTTGGAAAACCTTGTCTGAACCCCTCCATCCTTCCTGTAGCTGCTCAGACTCTGCTTCTCTGCCCCCAGCCAAGCTTATAGGCCTGCAGAGTGTCTAGTTTTGAAGATACAGACTCTGCTAAGCAAAAGTGAACAGGGCCAAACTGGGCTTATTTCGCTGTGAAAGTGACATTTAGGCACGGAGTTGGAAAACCTTGTCTGAACCCCTCCATCCTTCCTGTAGCTGCTCAGACTCTGCTTCTCTGCCCCCAGCCAAGCTTATAGGCCTGCAGAGTGTCTAGTTTTGAAGATACAGACTCTGCTAAGCAAAAGTGAACAGGGCCAAACTGGGCTTATTTCGCTGTGAAAGTGACATTTAGGCACGGAGTTGGAAAACCTTGTCTGAACCCCTCCATCCTTCCTGTAGCTGCTCAGACTCTGCTTCTCTGCCCCCAGCCAAGCTTATAGGCCTGCAGAGTGTCTAGTTTTGAAGATACAGACTCTGCTAAGCAAAAGTGAACAGGGCCAAACTGGGCTTATTTCGCTGTGAAAGTGACATTTAGGCACGGAGTTGGAAAACCTTGTCTGAACCCCTCCATCCTTCCTGTAGCTGCTCAGACTCTGCTTCTCTGCCCCCAGCCAAGCTTATAGGCCTGCAGAGTGTCTAGTTTTGAAGATACAGACTCTGCTAAGCAAAAGTGAACAGGGCCAAACTGGGCTTATTTCGCTGTGAAAGTGACATTTAGGCACGGAGTTGGAAAACCTTGTCTGAACCCCTCCATCCTTCCTGTAGCTGCTCAGACTCTGCTTCTCTGCCCCCAGCCAAGCTTATAGGCCTGCAGAGTGTCTAGTTTTGAAGATACAGACTCTGCTAAGCAAAAGTGAACAGGGCCAAACTGGGCTTATTTCGCTGTGAAAGTGACATTTAGGCACGGAGTTGGAAAACCTTGTCTGAACCCCTCCATCCTTCCTGTAGCTGCTCAGACTCTGCTTCTCTGCCCCCAGCCAAGCTTATAGGCCTGCAGAGTGTCTAGTTTTGAAGATACAGACTCTGCTAAGCAAAAGTGAACAGGGCCAAACTGGGCTTATTTCGCTGTGAAAGTGACATTTAGGCACGGAGTTGGAAAACCTTGTCTGAACCCCTCCATCCTTCCTGTAGCTGCTCAGACTCTGCTTCTCTGCCCCCAGCCAAGCTTATAGGCCTGCAGAGTGTCTAGTTTTGAAGATACAGACTCTGCTAAGCAAAAGTGAACAGGGCCAAACTGGGCTTATTTCGCTGTGAAAGTGACATTTAGGCACGGAGTTGGAAAACCTTGTCTGAACCCCTCCATCCTTCCTGTAGCTGCTCAGACTCTGCTTCTCTGCCCCCAGCCAAGCTTATAGGCCTGCAGAGTGTCTAGTTTTGAAGATACAGACTCTGCTAAGCAAAAGTGAACAGGGCCAAACTGGGCTTATTTCGCTGTGAAAGTGACATTTAGGCACGGAGTTGGAAAACCTTGTCTGAACCCCTCCATCCTTCCTGTAGCTGCTCAGACTCTGCTTCTCTGCCCCCAGCCAAGCTTATAGGCCTGCAGAGTGTCTAGTTTTGAAGATACAGACTCTGCTAAGCAAAAGTGAACAGGGCCAAACTGGGCTTATTTCGCTGTGAAAGTGACATTTAGGCACGGAGTTGGAAAACCTTGTCTGAACCCCTCCATCCTTCCTGTAGCTGCTCAGACTCTGCTTCTCTGCCCCCAGCCACGCTTATAGGCCTGCAGAGTGTCTAGTTTTGAAGATACAGACTCTGCTAAGCAAAAGTGAACAGGGCCAAACTGGGCTTATTTCGCTGTGAAAGTGACATTTAGGCACGGAGTTGGAAAACCTTGTCTGAACCCCTCCATCCTTCCTGTAGCTGCTCAGACTCTGCTTCTCTGCCCCCAGCCAAGCTTATAGGCCTGCAGAGTGTCTAGTTTTGAAGATACAGACTCTGCTAAGCAAAAGTGAACAGGGCCAAACTGGGCTTATTTCGCTGTGAAAGTGACATCGAAATTTCACAGCGAAATAAGCCCAGTTTGGCCCTGTTCACTTTTGCTTAGCAGAGTCTGTATCTTCAAAACTAGACACTCTGCAGGCCTATAAGCTTGGCTGGGGGCAGAGAAGCAGAGTCTGAGCAGCTACAGGAAGGATGGAGGGGTTCAGACAAGGTTTTCCAACTCCGTGCCTAAATGTCACTTTCACAGCGAAATAAGCCCAGTTTGGCCCTGTTCACTTTTGCTTAGCAGAGTCTGTATCTTCAAAACTAGACACTCTGCAGGCCTATAAGCTTGGCTGGGGGCAGAGAAGCAGAGTCTGAGCAGCTACAGGAAGGATGGAGGGGTTCAGACAAGGTTTTCCAACTCCGTGCCTAAATGTCACTTTCACAGCGAAATAAGCCCAGTTTGGCCCTGTTCACTTTTGCTTAGCAGAGTCTGTATCTTCAAAACTAGACACTCTGCAGGCCTATAAGCTTGGCTGGGGGCAGAGAAGCAGAGTCTGAGCAGCTACAGGAAGGATGGAGGGGTTCAGACAAGGTTTTCCAACTCCGTGCCTAAATGTCACTTTCACAGCGAAATAAGCCCAGTTTGGCCCTGTTCACTTTTGCTTAGCAGAGTCTGTATCTTCAAAACTAGACACTCTGCAGGCCTATAAGCTTGGCTGGGGGCAGAGAAGCAGAGTCTGAGCAGCTACAGGAAGGATGGAGGGGTTCAGACAAGGTTTTCCAACTCCGTGCCTAAATGTCACTTTCACAGCGAAATAAGCCCAGTTTGGCCCTGTTCACTTTTGCTTAGCAGAGTCTGTATCTTCAAAACTAGACACTCTGCAGGCCTATAAGCTTGGCTGGGGGCAGAGAAGCAGAGTCTGAGCAGCTACAGGAAGGATGGAGGGGTTCAGACAAGGTTTTCCAACTCCGTGCCTAAATGTCACTTTCACAGCGAAATAAGCCCAGTTTGGCCCTGTTCACTTTTGCTTAGCAGAGTCTGTATCTTCAAAACTAGACACTCTGCAGGCCTATAAGCTTGGCTGGGGGCAGAGAAGCAGAGTCTGAGCAGCTACAGGAAGGATGGAGGGGTTCAGACAAGGTTTTCCAACTCCGTGCCTAAATGTCACTTTCACAGCGAAATAAGCCCAGTTTGGCCCTGTTCACTTTTGCTTAGCAGAGTCTGTATCTTCAAAACTAGACACTCTGCAGGCCTATAAGCTTGGCTGGGGGCAGAGAAGCAGAGTCTGAGCAGCTACAGGAAGGATGGAGGGGTTCAGACAAGGTTTTCCAACTCCGTGCCTAAATGTCACTTTCACAGCGAAATAAGCCCAGTTTGGCCCTGTTCACTTTTGCTTAGCAGAGTCTGTATCTTCAAAACTAGACACTCTGCAGGCCTATAAGCTTGGCTGGGGGCAGAGAAGCAGAGTCTGAGCAGCTACAGGAAGGATGGAGGGGTTCAGACAAGGTTTTCCAACTCCGTGCCTAAATGTCACTTTCACAGCGAAATAAGCCCAGTTTGGCCCTGTTCACTTTTGCTTAGCAGAGTCTGTATCTTCAAAACTAGACACTCTGCAGGCCTATAAGCTTGGCTGGGGGCAGAGAAGCAGAGTCTGAGCAGCTACAGGAAGGATGGAGGGGTTCAGACAAGGTTTTCCAACTCCGTGCCTAAATGTCACTTTCACAGCGAAATAAGCCCAGTTTGGCCCTGTTCACTTTTGCTTAGCAGAGTCTGTATCTTCAAAACTAGACACTCTGCAGGCCTATAAGCTTGGCTGGGGGCAGAGAAGCAGAGTCTGAGCAGCTACAGGAAGGATGGAGGGGTTCAGACAAGGTTTTCCAACTCCGTGCCTAAATGTCACTTTCACAGCGAAATAAGCCCAGTTTGGCCCTGTTCACTTTTGCTTAGCAGAGTCTGTATCTTCAAAACTAGACACTCTGCAGGCCTATAAGCTTGGCTGGGGGCAGAGAAGCAGAGTCTGAGCAGCTACAGGAAGGATGGAGGGGTTCAGACAAGGTTTTCCAACTCCGTGCCTAAATGTCACTTTCACAGCGAAATAAGCCCAGTTTGGCCCTGTTCACTTTTGCTTAGCAGAGTCTGTATCTTCAAAACTAGACACTCTGCAGGCCTATAAGCTTGGCTGGGGGCAGAGAAGCAGAGTCTGAGCAGCTACAGGAAGGATGGAGGGGTTCAGACAAGGTTTTCCAACTCCGTGCCTAAATGTCACTTTCACAGCGAAATAAGCCCAGTTTGGCCCTGTTCACTTTTGCTTAGCAGAGTCTGTATCTTCAAAACTAGACACTCTGCAGGCCTATAAGCTTGGCTGGGGGCAGAGAAGCAGAGTCTGAGCAGCTACAGGAAGGATGGAGGGGTTCAGACAAGGTTTTCCAACTCCGTGCCTAAATGTCACTTTCACAGCGAAATAAGCCCAGTTTGGCCCTGTTCACTTTTGCTTAGCAGAGTCTGTATCTTCAAAACTAGACACTCTGCAGGCCTATAAGCTTGGCTGGGGGCAGAGAAGCAGAGTCTGAGCAGCTACAGGAAGGATGGAGGGGTTCAGACAAGGTTTTCCAACTCCGTGCCTAAATGTCACTTTCACAGCGAAATAAGCCCAGTTTGGCCCTGTTCACTTTTGCTTAGCAGAGTCTGTATCTTCAAAACTAGACACTCTGCAGGCCTATAAGCTTGGCTGGGGGCAGAGAAGCAGAGTCTGAGCAGCTACAGGAAGGATGGAGGGGTTCAGACAAGGTTTTCCAACTCCGTGCCTAAATGTCACTTTCACAGCGAAATAAGCCCAGTTTGGCCCTGTTCACTTTTGCTTAGCAGAGTCTGTATCTTCAAAACTAGACACTCTGCAGGCCTATAAGCTTGGCTGGGGGCAGAGAAGCAGAGTCTGAGCAGCTACAGGAAGGATGGAGGGGTTCAGACAAGGTTTTCCAACTCCGTGCCTAAATGTCACTTTCACAGCGAAATAAGCCCAGTTTGGCCCTGTTCACTTTTGCTTAGCAGAGTCTGTATCTTCAAAACTAGACACTCTGCAGGCCTATAAGCTTGGCTGGGGGCAGAGAAGCAGAGTCTGAGCAGCTACAGGAAGGATGGAGGGGTTCAGACAAGGTTTTCCAACTCCGTGCCTAAATGTCACTTTCACAGCGAAATAAGCCCAGTTTGGCCCTGTTCACTTTTGCTTAGCAGAGTCTGTATCTTCAAAACTAGACACTCTGCAGGCCTATAAGCTTGGCTGGGGGCAGAGAAGCAGAGTCTGAGCAGCTACAGGAAGGATGGAGGGGTTCAGACAAGGTTTTCCAACTCCGTGCCTAAATGTCACTTTCACAGCGAAATAAGCCCAGTTTGGCCCTGTTCACTTTTGCTTAGCAGAGTCTGTATCTTCAAAACTAGACACTCTGCAGGCCTATAAGCTTGGCTGGGGGCAGAGAAGCAGAGTCTGAGCAGCTACATGAAGGATGGAGGGGTTCAGACAAGGTTTCCAATATCAGCATCAGCCCAATATCAGCATCAGCCCAATATCAGCATCAGCCCAATATCAGCATCAGCCCAATATCAGCATCAGCCCAATATCAGCATCAGCCCAATATCAGCATCAGCCCAATATCAGCATCAGCCCAATATCAGCATCAGCCCAATATCAGCATCAGCCCAATATCAGCATCAGCCCAATATCAGCATCAGCCCAATATCAGCATCAGCCCAATATCAGCATCAGCCCAATATCAGCATCAGCCCAATATCAGCATCAGCCCAATATCAGCATCAGCCCAATATCAGCATCAGCCCAATATCAGCATCAGCCCAATATCAGCATCAGCCCAATATCAGCATCAGCCCAATATCAGCATCAGCCCAATATCAGCATCAGCCCAATATCAGCATCAGCCCAATATCAGCATCAGCCCAATATCAGCATCAGCCCAATATCAGCATCAGCCCAATATCAGCATCAGCCCAATATCAGCATCAGCCCAATATCAGCATCAGCCCAATATCAGCATCAGCCCAATATCAGCATCAGCCCAATATCAGCATCAGCCCAATATCAGCATCAGCCCAATATCAGCATCAGCCCAATATCAGCATCAGCCCAATATCAGCATCAGCCCAATATCAGCATCAGCCCAATATCAGCATCAGCCCAATATCAGCATCAGCCCAATATCAGCATCAGCCCAATATCAGCATCAGCCCAATATCAGCATCAGCCCAATATCAGCATCAGCCCAATATCAGCATCAGCCCAATATCAGCATCAGCCCAATATCAGCATCAGCCCAATATCAGCATCAGCCCAATATCAGCATCAGCCCAATATCAGCATCAGCCCAATATCAGCATCAGCCCAATATCAGCATCAGCCCAATATCAGCATCAGCCCAATATCAGCATCAGCCCAATATCAGCATCAGCCCAATATCAGCATCAGCCCTAGACACTCTGCAGGCCTATAAGCTTGGCTGGGGGCAGAGAAGCAGCCCAATATGATATAATATCAGCTGATGCTGATATTGGGCTGATGCTGATATTGGGCTGATGCTGATATTGGGCTGATGCTGATATTGGGCTGATGCTGATATTGGGCTGATGCTGATATTGGGCTGATGCTGATATTGGGCTGATGCTGATATTGGGCTGATGCTGATATTGGGCTGATGCTGATATTGGGCTGATGCTGATATTGGGCTGATGCTGATATTGGGCTGATGCTGATATTGGGCTGATGCTGATATTGGGCTGATGCTGATATTGGGCTGATGCTGATATTGGGCTGATGCTGATATTGGGCTGATGCTGATATTGGGCTGATGCTGATATTGGGCTGATGCTGATATTGGGCTGATGCTGATATTGGGCTGATGCTGATATTGGGCTGATGCTGATATTGGGCTGATGCTGATATTGGGCTGATGCTGATATTGGGCTGATGCTGATATTGGGCTGATGCTGATATTGGGCTGATGCTGATATTGGGCTGATGCTGATATTGGGCTGATGCTGATATTGGGCTGATGCTGATATTGGGCTGATGCTGATATTGGGCTGATGCTGATATTGGGCTGATGCTGATATTGGGCTGATGCTGATATTGGGCTGATGCTGATATTGGGCTGATGCTGATATTGGGCTGATATTGATATTGGGCTGATATTGATATTGGGCTGATATAGGCCTGCAGAGTGTCTAGTTTTGAAGATACAGACTCTGCTAAGCAAAAGTGAACAGGGCCAAACTGGGCTTATTTCGCTGTAAAAGTGACATTTAGGCACGGACTTGGAAAACCTTGTCTGAACCCCTCCATCCTTCCTGTAGCTGCTCAGACTCTGCTTCTCTGCCCCCAGCCAAGCTTATAGGCCTGCAGAGTGTCTAGTTTTGAAGATACAGACTCTGCTAAGCAAAAGTGAACAGGGCCAAACTGGGCTTATTTCGCTGTGAAAGTGACATTTAGGCACGGAGTTGGAAAACCTTGTCTGAACCCCTCCATCCTTCCTGTAGCTGCTCAGACTCTGCTTCTCTGCCCCCAGCCAAGCCTATAGGCCTGCAGAGTGTCTAGTTTTGAAGATACAGACTCTGCTAAGCAAAAGTGAACAGGGCCAAACTGGGCTTATTTCGCTGTGAAAGTGACATTTAGGCACGGAGTTGGAAAACCTTGTCTGAACCCCTCCATCCTTCCTGTAGCTGCTCAGACTCTGCTTCTCTGCCCCCAGCCACGCTTATAGGCCTGCAGAGTGTCTAGTTTTGAAGATACAGACTCTGCTAAGCAAAAGTGAACAGGGCCAAACTGGGCTTATTTCGCTGTGAAAGTGACATTTAGGCACGGAGTTGGAAAACCTTGTCTGAACCCCTCCATCCTTCCTGTAGCTGCTCAGACTCTGCTTCTCTGCCCCCAGCCAAGCTTATAGGCCTGCAGAGTGTCTAGTTTTGAAGATACAGACTCTGCTAAGCAAAAGTGAACAGGGCCAAACTGGGCTTATTTCGCTGTGAAAGTGACATCGAAATTTCACAGCGAAATAAGCCCAGTTTGGCCCTGTTCACTTTTGCTTAGCAGAGTCTGTATCTTCAAAACTAGACACTCTGCAGGCCTATAAGCTTGGCTGGGGGCAGAGAAGCAGAGTCTGAGCAGCTACAGGAAGGATGGAGGGGTTCAGACAAGGTTTTCCAACTCCGTGCCTAAATGTCACTTTCACAGCGAAATAAGCCCAGTTTGGCCCTGTTCACTTTTGCTTAGCAGAGTCTGTATCTTCAAAACTAGACACTCTGCAGGCCTATAAGCTTGGCTGGGGGCAGAGAAGCAGAGTCTGAGCAGCTACAGGAAGGATGGAGGGGTTCAGACAAGGTTTTCCAACTCCGTGCCTAAATGTCACTTTCACAGCGAAATAAGCCCAGTTTGGCCCTGTTCACTTTTGCTTAGCAGAGTCTGTATCTTCAAAACTAGACACTCTGCAGGCCTATAAGCTTGGCTGGGGGCAGAGAAGCAGAGTCTGAGCAGCTACAGGAAGGATGGAGGGGTTCAGACAAGGTTTTCCAACTCCGTGCCTAAATGTCACTTTCACAGCGAAATAAGCCCAGTTTGGCCCTGTTCACTTTTGCTTAGCAGAGTCTGTATCTTCAAAACTAGACACTCTGCAGGCCTATAAGCTTGGCTGGGGGCAGAGAAGCAGAGTCTGAGCAGCTACAGGAAGGATGGAGGGGTTCAGACAAGGTTTTCCAACTCCGTGCCTAAATGTCACTTTCACAGCGAAATAAGCCCAGTTTGGCCCTGTTCACTTTTGCTTAGCAGAGTCTGTATCTTCAAAACTAGACACTCTGCAGGCCTATAAGCTTGGCTGGGGGCAGAGAAGCAGAGTCTGAGCAGCTACAGGAAGGATGGAGGGGTTCAGACAAGGTTTTCCAACTCCGTGCCTAAATGTCACTTTCACAGCGAAATAAGCCCAGTTTGGCCCTGTTCACTTTTGCTTAGCAGAGTCTGTATCTTCAAAACTAGACACTCTGCAGGCCTATAAGCTTGGCTGGGGGCAGAGAAGCAGAGTCTGAGCAGCTACAGGAAGGATGGAGGGGTTCAGACAAGGTTTTCCAACTCCGTGCCTAAATGTCACTTTCACAGCGAAATAAGCCCAGTTTGGCCCTGTTCACTTTTGCTTAGCAGAGTCTGTATCTTCAAAACTAGACACTCTGCAGGCCTATAAGCTTGGCTGGGGGCAGAGAAGCAGAGTCTGAGCAGCTACAGGAAGGATGGAGGGGTTCAGACAAGGTTTTCCAACTCCGTGCCTAAATGTCACTTTCACAGCGAAATAAGCCCAGTTTGGCCCTGTTCACTTTTGCTTAGCAGAGTCTGTATCTTCAAAACTAGACACTCTGCAGGCCTATAAGCTTGGCTGGGGGCAGAGAAGCAGAGTCTGAGCAGCTACAGGAAGGATGGAGGGGTTCAGACAAGGTTTTCCAACTCCGTGCCTAAATGTCACTTTCACAGCGAAATAAGCCCAGTTTGGCCCTGTTCACTTTTGCTTAGCAGAGTCTGTATCTTCAAAACTAGACACTCTGCAGGCCTATAAGCTTGGCTGGGGGCAGAGAAGCAGATTCTGAGCAGCTACAGGAAGGATGGAGGGGTTCAGACAAGGTTTTCCAACTCCGTGCCTAAATGTCACTTTCACAGCGAAATAAGCCCAGTTTGGCCCTGTTCACTTTTGCTTAGCAGAGTCTGTATCTTCAAAACTAGACACTCTGCAGGCCTATAAGCTTGGCTGGGGGCAGAGAAGCAGAGTCTGAGCAGCTACAGGAAGGATGGAGGGGTTCAGACAAGGTTTTCCAACTCCGTGCCTAAATGTCACTTTCACAGCGAAATAAGCCCAGTTTGGCCCTGTTCACTTTTGCTTAGCAGAGTCTGTATCTTCAAAACTAGACACTCTGCAGGCCTATAAGCTTGGCTGGGGGCAGAGAAGCAGAGTCTGAGCAGCTACAGGAAGGATGGAGGGGTTCAGACAAGGTTTTCCAACTCCGTGCCTAAATGTCACTTTCACAGCGAAATAAGCCCAGTTTGGCCCTGTTCACTTTTGCTTAGCAGAGTCTGTATCTTCAAAACTAGACACTCTGCAGGCCTATAAGCTTGGCTGGGGGCAGAGAAGCAGAGTCTGAGCAGCTACAGGAAGGATGGAGGGGTTCAGACAAGGTTTTCCAACTCCGTGCCTAAATGTCACTTTCACAGCGAAATAAGCCCAGTTTGGCCCTGTTCACTTTTGCTTAGCAGAGTCTGTATCTTCAAAACTAGACACTCTGCAGGCCTATAAGCTTGGCTGGGGGCAGAGAAGCAGAGTCTGAGCAGCTACAGGAAGGATGGAGGGGTTCAGACAAGGTTTTCCAACTCCGTGCCTAAATGTCACTTTCACAGCGAAATAAGCCCAGTTTGGCCCTGTTCACTTTTGCTTAGCAGAGTCTGTATCTTCAAAACTAGACACTCTGCAGGCCTATAAGCTTGGCTGGGGGCAGAGAAGCAGAGTCTGAGCAGCTACAGGAAGGATGGAGGGGTTCAGACAAGGTTTTCCAACTCCGTGCCTAAATGTCACTTTCACAGCGAAATAAGCCCAGTTTGGCCCTGTTCACTTTTGCTTAGCAGAGTCTGTATCTTCAAAACTAGACACTCTGCAGGCCTATAAGCTTGGCTGGGGGCAGAGAAGCAGAGTCTGAGCAGCTACAGGAAGGATGGAGGGGTTCAGACAAGGTTTTCCAACTCCGTGCCTAAATGTCACTTTCACAGCGAAATAAGCCCAGTTTGGCCCTGTTCACTTTTGCTTAGCAGAGTCTGTATCTTCAAAACTAGACACTCTGCAGGCCTATAAGCTTGGCTGGGGGCAGAGAAGCAGAGTCTGAGCAGCTACAGGAAGGATGGAGGGGTTCAGACAAGGTTTTCCAACTCCGTGCCTAAATGTCACTTTCACAGCGAAATAAGCCCAGTTTGGCCCTGTTCACTTTTGCTTAGCAGAGTCTGTATCTTCAAAACTAGACACTCTGCAGGCCTATAAGCTTGGCTGGGGGCAGAGAAGCAGAGTCTGAGCAGCTACAGGAAGGATGGAGGGGTTCAGACAAGGTTTTCCAACTCCGTGCCTAAATGTCACTTTCACAGCGAAATAAGCCCAGTTTGGCCCTGTTCACTTTTGCTTAGCAGAGTCTGTATCTTCAAAACTAGACACTCTGCAGGCCTATAAGCTTGGCTGGGGGCAGAGAAGCAGAGTCTGAGCAGCTACAGGAAGGATGGAGGGGTTCAGACAAGGTTTTCCAACTCCGTGCCTAAATGTCACTTTCACAGCGAAATAAGCCCAGTTTGGCCCTGTTCACTTTTGCTTAGCAGAGTCTGTATCTTCAAAACTAGACACTCTGCAGGCCTATAAGCTTGGCTGGGGGCAGAGAAGCAGAGTCTGAGCAGCTACAGGAAGGATGGAGGGGTTCAGACAAGGTTTTCCAACTCCGTGCCTAAATGTCACTTTCACAGCGAAATAAGCCCAGTTTGGCCCTGTTCACTTTTGCTTAGCAGAGTCTGTATCTTCAAAACTAGACACTCTGCAGGCCTATAAGCTTGGCTGGGGGCAGAGAAGCAGAGTCTGAGCAGCTACATGAAGGATGGAGGGGTTCAGACAAGGTTTCCAATATCAGCATCAGCCCAATATCAGCATCAGCCCAATATCAGCATCAGCCCAATATCAGCATCAGCCCAATATCAGCATCAGCCCAATATCAGCATCAGCCCAATATCAGCATCAGCCCAATATCAGCATCAGCCCAATATCAGCATCAGCCCAATATCAGCATCAGCCCAATATCAGCATCAGCCCAATATCAGCATCAGCCCAATATCAGCATCAGCCCAATATCAGCATCAGCCCAATATCAGCATCAGCCCAATATCAGCATCAGCCCAATATCAGCATCAGCCCAATATCAGCATCAGCCCAATATCAGCATCAGCCCAATATCAGCATCAGCCCAATATCAGCATCAGCCCAATATCAGCATCAGCCCAATATCAGCATCAGCCCAATATCAGCATCAGCCCAATATCAGCATCAGCCCAATATCAGCATCAGCCCAATATCAGCATCAGCCCAATATCAGCATCAGCCCAATATCAGCATCAGCCCAATATCAGCATCAGCCCAATATCAGCATCAGCCCAATATCAGCATCAGCCCAATATCAGCATCAGCCCAATATCAGCATCAGCCCAATATCAGCATCAGCCCAATATCAGCATCAGCCCAATATCAGCATCAGCCCAATATCAGCATCAGCCCAATATCAGCATCAGCCCAATATCAGCATCAGCCCAATATCAGCATCAGCCCAATATCAGCATCAGCCCAATATCAGCATCAGCCCAATATCAGCATCAGCCCAATATCAGCATCAGCCCAATATCAGCATCAGCCCAATATCAGCATCAGCCCAATATCAGCATCAGCCCAATATCAGCATCAGCCCAATATCAGCATCAGCCCAATATCAGCATCAGCCCAATATCAGCATCAGCCCTAGACACTCTGCAGGCCTATAAGCTTGGCTGGGGGCAGAGAAGCAGCCCAATATGATATAATATCAGCTGATGCTGATATTGGGCTGATGCTGATATTGGGCTGATGCTGATATTGGGCTGATGCTGATATTGGGCTGATGCTGATATTGGGCTGATGCTGATATTGGGCTGATGCTGATATTGGGCTGATGCTGATATTGGGCTGATGCTGATATTGGGCTGATGCTGATATTGGGCTGATGCTGATATTGGGCTGATGCTGATATTGGGCTGATGCTGATATTGGGCTGATGCTGATATTGGGCTGATGCTGATATTGGGCTGATGCTGATATTGGGCTGATGCTGATATTGGGCTGATGCTGATATTGGGCTGATGCTGATATTGGGCTGATGCTGATATTGGGCTGATGCTGATATTGGGCTGATGCTGATATTGGGCTGATGCTGATATTGGGCTGATGCTGATATTGGGCTGATGCTGATATTGGGCTGATGCTGATATTGGGCTGATGCTGATATTGGGCTGATGCTGATATTGGGCTGATGCTGATATTGGGCTGATGCTGATATTGGGCTGATGCTGATATTGGGCTGATGCTGATATTGGGCTGATGCTGATATTGGGCTGATGCTGATATTGGGCTGATATTGATATTGGGCTGATATTGATATTGGGCTGATATAGGCCTGCAGAGTGTCTAGTTTTGAAGATACAGACTCTGCTAAGCAAAAGTGAACAGGGCCAAACTGGGCTTATTTCGCTGTGAAAGTGACATTTAGGCACGGACTTGGAAAACCTTGTCTGAACCCCTCCATCCTTCCTGTAGCTGCTCAGACTCTGCTTCTCTGCCCCCAGCCAAGCTTATAGGCCTGCAGAGTGTCTAGTTTTGAAGATACAGACTCTGCTAAGCAAAAGTGAACAGGGCCAAACTGGGCTTATTTCGCTGTGAAAGTGACATTTAGGCACGGAGTTGGAAAACCTTGTCTGAACCCCTCCATCCTTCCTGTAGCTGCTCAGACTCTGCTTCTCTGCCCCCAGCCAAGCCTATAGGCCTGCAGAGTGTCTAGTTTTGAAGATACAGACTCTGCTAAGCAAAAGTGAACAGGGCCAAACTGGGCTTATTTCGCTGTGAAAGTGACATTTAGGCACGGAGTTGGAAAACCTTGTCTGAACCCCTCCATCCTTCCTGTAGCTGCTCAGACTCTGCTTCTCTGCCCCCAGCCAAGCTTATAGGCCTGCAGAGTGTCTAGTTTTGAAGATACAGACTCTGCTAAGCAAAAGTGAACAGGGCCAAACTGGGCTTATTTCGCTGTGAAAGTGACATTTAGGCACGGAGTTGGAAAACCTTGTCTGAACCCCTCCATCCTTCCTGTAGCTGCTCAGACTCTGCTTCTCTGCCCCCAGCCAAGCTTATAGGCCTGCAGAGTGTCTAGTTTTGAAGATACAGACTCTGCTAAGCAAAAGTGAACAGGGCCAAACTGGGCTTATTTCGCTGTGAAAGTGACATTTAGGCACGGAGTTGGAAAACCTTGTCTGAACCCCTCCATCCTTCCTGTAGCTGCTCAGACTCTGCTTCTCTGCCCCCAGCCAAGCTTATAGGCCTGCAGAGTGTCTAGTTTTGAAGATACAGACTCTGCTAAGCAAAAGTGAACAGGGCCAAACTGGGCTTATTTCGCTGTGAAAGTGACATTTAGGCACGGAGTTGGAAAACCTTGTCTGAACCCCTCCATCCTTCCTGTAGCTGCTCAGACTCTGCTTCTCTGCCCCCAGCCAAGCTTATAGGCCTGCAGAGTGTCTAGTTTTGAAGATACAGACTCTGCTAAGCAAAAGTGAACAGGGCCAAACTGGGCTTATTTCGCTGTGAAAGTGACATTTAGGCACGGAGTTGGAAAACCTTGTCTGAACCCCTCCATCCTTCCTGTAGCTGCTCAGACTCTGCTTCTCTGCCCCCAGCCAAGCTTATAGGCCTGCAGAGTGTCTAGTTTTGAAGATACAGACTCTGCTAAGCAAAAGTGAACAGGGCCAAACTGGGCTTATTTCGCTGTGAAAGTGACATTTAGGCACGGAGTTGGAAAACCTTGTCTGAACCCCTCCATCCTTCCTGTAGCTGCTCAGACTCTGCTTCTCTGCCCCCAGCCAAGCTTATAGGCCTGCAGAGTGTCTAGTTTTGAAGATACAGACTCTGCTAAGCAAAAGTGAACAGGGCCAAACTGGGCTTATTTCGCTGTGAAAGTGACATTTAGGCACGGAGTTGGAAAACCTTGTCTGAACCCCTCCATCCTTCCTGTAGCTGCTCAGACTCTGCTTCTCTGCCCCCAGCCAAGCTTATAGGCCTGCAGAGTGTCTAGTTTTGAAGATACAGACTCTGCTAAGCAAAAGTGAACAGGGCCAAACTGGGCTTATTTCGCTGTGAAAGTGACATTTAGGCACGGAGTTGGAAAACCTTGTCTGAACCCCTCCATCCTTCCTGTAGCTGCTCAGACTCTGCTTCTCTGCCCCCAGCCAAGCTTATAGGCCTGCAGAGTGTCTAGTTTTGAAGATACAGACTCTGCTAAGCAAAAGTGAACAGGGCCAAACTGGGCTTATTTCGCTGTGAAAGTGACATTTAGGCACGGAGTTGGAAAACCTTGTCTGAACCCCTCCATCCTTCCTGTAGCTGCTCAGACTCTGCTTCTCTGCCCCCAGCCAAGCTTATAGGCCTGCAGAGTGTCTAGTTTTGAAGATACAGACTCTGCTAAGCAAAAGTGAACAGGGCCAAACTGGGCTTATTTCGCTGTGAAAGTGACATTTAGGCACGGAGTTGGAAAACCTTGTCTGAACCCCTCCATCCTTCCTGTAGCTGCTCAGACTCTGCTTCTCTGCCCCCAGCCAAGCTTATAGGCCTGCAGAGTGTCTAGTTTTGAAGATACAGACTCTGCTAAGCAAAAGTGAACAGGGCCAAACTGGGCTTATTTCGCTGTGAAAGTGACATTTAGGCACGGAGTTGGAAAACCTTGTCTGAACCCCTCCATCCTTCCTGTAGCTGCTCAGACTCTGCTTCTCTGCCCCCAGCCAAGCTTATAGGCCTGCAGAGTGTCTAGTTTTGAAGATACAGACTCTGCTAAGCAAAAGTGAACAGGGCCAAACTGGGCTTATTTCGCTGTGAAAGTGACATTTAGGCACGGAGTTGGAAAACCTTGTCTGAACCCCTCCATCCTTCCTGTAGCTGCTCAGACTCTGCTTCTCTGCCCCCAGCCAAGCTTATAGGCCTGCAGAGTGTCTAGTTTTGAAGATACAGACTCTGCTAAGCAAAAGTGAACAGGGCCAAACTGGGCTTATTTCGCTGTGAAAGTGACATTTAGGCACGGAGTTGGAAAACCTTGTCTGAACCCCTCCATCCTTCCTGTAGCTGCTCAGACTCTGCTTCTCTGCCCCCAGCCAAGCTTATAGGCCTGCAGAGTGTCTAGTTTTGAAGATACAGACTCTGCTAAGCAAAAGTGAACAGGGCCAAACTGGGCTTATTTCGCTGTGAAAGTGACATTTAGGCACGGAGTTGGAAAACCTTGTCTGAACCCCTCCATCCTTCCTGTAGCTGCTCAGACTCTGCTTCTCTGCCCCCAGCCAAGCTTATAGGCCTGCAGAGTGTCTAGTTTTGAAGATACAGACTCTGCTAAGCAAAAGTGAACAGGGCCAAACTGGGCTTATTTCGCTGTGAAAGTGACATTTAGGCACGGAGTTGGAAAACCTTGTCTGAACCCCTCCATCCTTCCTGTAGCTGCTCAGACTCTGCTTCTCTGCCCCCAGCCAAGCTTATAGGCCTGCAGAGTGTCTAGTTTTGAAGATACAGACTCTGCTAAGCAAAAGTGAACAGGGCCAAACTGGGCTTATTTCGCTGTGAAAGTGACATTTAGGCACGGAGTTGGAAAACCTTGTCTGAACCCCTCCATCCTTCCTGTAGCTGCTCAGACTCTGCTTCTCTGCCCCCAGCCAAGCTTATAGGCCTGCAGAGTGTCTAGTTTTGAAGATACAGACTCTGCTAAGCAAAAGTGAACAGGGCCAAACTGGGCTTATTTCGCTGTGAAAGTGACATTTAGGCACGGAGTTGGAAAACCTTGTCTGAACCCCTCCATCCTTCCTGTAGCTGCTCAGACTCTGCTTCTCTGCCCCCAGCCAAGCTTATAGGCCTGCAGAGTGTCTAGTTTTGAAGATACAGACTCTGCTAAGCAAAAGTGAACAGGGCCAAACTGGGCTTATTTCGCTGTGAAAGTGACATTTAGGCACGGAGTTGGAAAACCTTGTCTGAACCCCTCCATCCTTCCTGTAGCTGCTCAGACTCTGCTTCTCTGCCCCCAGCCAAGCTTATAGGCCTGCAGAGTGTCTAGTTTTGAAGATACAGACTCTGCTAAGCAAAAGTGAACAGGGCCAAACTGGGCTTATTTCGCTGTGAAAGTGACATTTAGGCACGGAGTTGGAAAACCTTGTCTGAACCCCTCCATCCTTCCTGTAGCTGCTCAGACTCTGCTTCTCTGCCCCCAGCCAAGCTTATAGGCCTGCAGAGTGTCTAGTTTTGAAGATACAGACTCTGCTAAGCAAAAGTGAACAGGGCCAAACTGGGCTTATTTCGCTGTGAAAGTGACATTTAGGCACGGAGTTGGAAAACCTTGTCTGAACCCCTCCATCCTTCCTGTAGCTGCTCAGACTCTGCTTCTCTGCCCCCAGCCAAGCTTATAGGCCTGCAGAGTGTCTAGTTTTGAAGATACAGACTCTGCTAAGCAAAAGTGAACAGGGCCAAACTGGGCTTATTTCGCTGTGAAAGTGACATTTAGGCACGGAGTTGGAAAACCTTGTCTGAACCCCTCCATCCTTCCTGTAGCTGCTCAGACTCTGCTTCTCTGCCCCCAGCCAAGCTTATAGGCCTGCAGAGTGTCTAGTTTTGAAGATACAGACTCTGCTAAGCAAAAGTGAACAGGGCCAAACTGGGCTTATTTCGCTGTGAAAGTGACATTTAGGCACGGAGTTGGAAAACCTTGTCTGAACCCCTCCATCCTTCCTGTAGCTGCTCAGACTCTGCTTCTCTGCCCCCAGCCAAGCTTATAGGCCTGCAGAGTGTCTAGTTTTGAAGATACAGACTCTGCTAAGCAAAAGTGAACAGGGGCCAAACTGGGCTTATTTCGCTGTGAAAGTGACATTTAGGCACGGAGTTGGAAAACCTTGTCTGAACCCCTCCATCCTTCCTGTAGCTGCTCAGACTCTGCTTCTCTGCCCCCAGCCAAGCTTATAGGCCTGCAGAGTGTCTAGTTTTGAAGATACAGACTCTGCTAAGCAAAAGTGAACAGGGCCAAACTGGGCTTATTTCGCTGTGAAAGTGACATTTAGGCACGGAGTTGGAAAACCTTGTCTGAACCCCTCCATCCTTCCTGTAGCTGCTCAGACTCTGCTTCTCTGCCCCCAGCCAAGCTTATAGGCCTGCAGAGTGTCTAGTTTTGAAGATACAGACTCTGCTAAGCAAAAGTGAACAGGGCCAAACTGGGCTTATTTCGCTGTGAAAGTGACATTTAGGCACGGAGTTGGAAAACCTTGTCTGAACCCCTCCATCCTTCCTGTAGCTGCTCAGACTCTGCTTCTCTGCCCCCAGCCAAGCTTATAGGCCTGCAGAGTGTCTAGTTTTGAAGATACAGACTCTGCTAAGCAAAAGTGAACAGGGCCAAACTGGGCTTATTTCGCTGTGAAAGTGACATTTAGGCACGGAGTTGGAAAACCTTGTCTGAACCCCTCCATCCTTCCTGTAGCTGCTCAGACTCTGCTTCTCTGCCCCCAGCCAAGCTTATAGGCCTGCAGAGTGTCTAGTTTTGAAGATACAGACTCTGCTAAGCAAAAGTGAACAGGGCCAAACTGGGCTTATTTCGCTGTGAAAGTGACATTTAGGCACGGAGTTGGAAAACCTTGTCTGAACCCCTCCATCCTTCCTGTAGCTGCTCAGACTCTGCTTCTCTGCCCCCAGCCAAGCTTATAGGCCTGCAGAGTGTCTAGTTTTGAAGATACAGACTCTGCTAAGCAAAAGTGAACAGGGCCAAACTGGGCTTATTTCGCTGTGAAAGTGACATTTAGGCACGGAGTTGGAAAACCTTGTCTGAACCCCTCCATCCTTCCTGTAGCTGCTCAGACTCTGCTTCTCTGCCCCCAGCCAAGCTTATAGGCCTGCAGAGTGTCTAGTTTTGAAGATACAGACTCTGCTAAGCAAAAGTGAACAGGGCCAAACTGGGCTTATTTCGCTGTGAAAGTGACATTTAGGCACGGAGTTGGAAAACCTTGTCTGAACCCCTCCATCCTTCCTGTAGCTGCTCAGACTCTGCTTCTCTGCCCCCAGCCAAGCTTATAGGCCTGCAGAGTGTCTAGTTTTGAAGATACAGACTCTGCTAAGCAAAAGTGAACAGGGCCAAACTGGGCTTATTTCGCTGTGAAAGTGACATTTAGGCACGGAGTTGGAAAACCTTGTCTGAACCCCTCCATCCTTCCTGTAGCTGCTCAGACTCTGCTTCTCTGCCCCCAGCCAAGCTTATAGGCCTGCAGAGTGTCTAGTTTTGAAGATACAGACTCTGCTAAGCAAAAGTGAACAGGGCCAAACTGGGCTTATTTCGCTGTGAAAGTGACATTTAGGCACGGAGTTGGAAAACCTTGTCTGAACCCCTCCATCCTTCCTGTAGCTGCTCAGACTCTGCTTCTCTGCCCCCAGCCAAGCTTATAGGCCTGCAGAGTGTCTAGTTTTGAAGATACAGACTCTGCTAAGCAAAAGTGAACAGGGCCAAACTGGGCTTATTTCGCTGTGAAAGTGACATTTAGGCACGGAGTTGGAAAACCTTGTCTGAACCCCTCCATCCTTCCTGTAGCTGCTCAGACTCTGCTTCTCTGCCCCCAGCCAAGCTTATAGGCCTGCAGAGTGTCTAGTTTTGAAGATACAGACTCTGCTAAGCAAAAGTGAACAGGGCCAAACTGGGCTTATTTCGCTGTGAAAGTGACATTTAGGCACGGAGTTGGAAAACCTTGTCTGAACCCCTCCATCCTTCCTGTAGCTGCTCAGACTCTGCTTCTCTGCCCCCAGCCAAGCTTATAGGCCTGCAGAGTGTCTAGTTTTGAAGATACAGACTCTGCTAAGCAAAAGTGAACAGGGCCAAACTGGGCTTATTTCGCTGTGAAAGTGACATTTAGGCACGGAGTTGGAAAACCTTGTCTGAACCCCTCCATCCTTCCTGTAGCTGCTCAGACTCTGCTTCTCTGCCCCCAGCCAAGCTTATAGGCCTGCAGAGTGTCTAGTTTTGAAGATACAGACTCTGCTAAGCAAAAGTGAACAGGGCCAAACTGGGCTTATTTCGCTGTGAAATTTCGATGTCACTTTCACAGCGAAATAAGCCCAGTTTGGCCCTGTTCACTTTTGCTTAGCAGAGTCTGTATCTTCAAAACTAGACACTCTGCAGGCCTATAAGCTTGGCTGGGGGCAGAGAAGCAGAGTCTGAGCAGCTACAGGAAGGATGGAGGGGTTCAGACAAGGTTTTCCAACTCCGTGCCTAAATGTCACTTTCACAGCGAAATAAGCCCAGTTTGGCCCTGTTCACTTTTGCTTAGCAGAGTCTGTATCTTCAAAACTAGACACTCTGCAGGCCTATAAGCTTGGCTGGGGGCAGAGAAGCAGAGTCTGAGCAGCTACAGGAAGGATGGAGGGGTTCAGACAAGGTTTTCCAACTCCGTGCCTAAATGTCACTTTCACAGCGAAATAAGCCCAGTTTGGCCCTGTTCACTTTTGCTTAGCAGAGTCTGTATCTTCAAAACTAGACACTCTGCAGGCCTATAAGCTTGGCTGGGGGCAGAGAAGCAGAGTCTGAGCAGCTACAGGAAGGATGGAGGGGTTCAGACAAGGTTTTCCAACTCCGTGCCTAAATGTCACTTTCACAGCGAAATAAGCCCAGTTTGGCCCTGTTCACTTTTGCTTAGCAGAGTCTGTATCTTCAAAACTAGACACTCTGCAGGCCTATAAGCTTGGCTGGGGGCAGAGAAGCAGAGTCTGAGCAGCTACAGGAAGGATGGAGGGGTTCAGACAAGGTTTTCCAACTCCGTGCCTAAATGTCACTTTCACAGCGAAATAAGCCCAGTTTGGCCCTGTTCACTTTTGCTTAGCAGAGTCTGTATCTTCAAAACTAGACACTCTGCAGGCCTATAAGCTTGGCTGGGGGCAGAGAAGCAGAGTCTGAGCAGCTACAGGAAGGATGGAGGGGTTCAGACAAGGTTTTCCAACTCCGTGCCTAAATGTCACTTTCACAGCGAAATAAGCCCAGTTTGGCCCTGTTCACTTTTGCTTAGCAGAGTCTGTATCTTCAAAACTAGACACTCTGCAGGCCTATAAGCTTGGCTGGGGGCAGAGAAGCAGAGTCTGAGCAGCTACAGGAAGGATGGAGGGGTTCAGACAAGGTTTTCCAACTCCGTGCCTAAATGTCACTTTCACAGCGAAATAAGCCCAGTTTGGCCCTGTTCACTTTTGCTTAGCAGAGTCTGTATCTTCAAAACTAGACACTCTGCAGGCCTATAAGCTTGGCTGGGGGCAGAGAAGCAGAGTCTGAGCAGCTACAGGAAGGATGGAGGGGTTCAGACAAGGTTTTCCAACTCCGTGCCTAAATGTCACTTTCACAGCGAAATAAGCCCAGTTTGGCCCTGTTCACTTTTGCTTAGCAGAGTCTGTATCTTCAAAACTAGACACTCTGCAGGCCTATAAGCTTGGCTGGGGGCAGAGAAGCAGAGTCTGAGCAGCTACAGGAAGGATGGAGGGGTTCAGACAAGGTTTTCCAACTCCGTGCCTAAATGTCACTTTCACAGCGAAATAAGCCCAGTTTGGCCCTGTTCACTTTTGCTTAGCAGAGTCTGTATCTTCAAAACTAGACACTCTGCAGGCCTATAAGCTTGGCTGGGGGCAGAGAAGCAGAGTCTGAGCAGCTACAGGAAGGATGGAGGGGTTCAGACAAGGTTTTCCAACTCCGTGCCTAAATGTCACTTTCACAGCGAAATAAGCCCAGTTTGGCCCTGTTCACTTTTGCTTAGCAGAGTCTGTATCTTCAAAACTAGACACTCTGCAGGCCTATAAGCTTGGCTGGGGGCAGAGAAGCAGAGTCTGAGCAGCTACAGGAAGGATGGAGGGGTTCAGACAAGGTTTTCCAACTCCGTGCCTAAATGTCACTTTCACAGCGAAATAAGCCCAGTTTGGCCCTGTTCACTTTTGCTTAGCAGAGTCTGTATCTTCAAAACTAGACACTCTGCAGGCCTATAAGCTTGGCTGGGGGCAGAGAAGCAGAGTCTGAGCAGCTACAGGAAGGATGGAGGGGTTCAGACAAGGTTTTCCAACTCCGTGCCTAAATGTCACTTTCACAGCGAAATAAGCCCAGTTTGGCCCTGTTCACTTTTGCTTAGCAGAGTCTGTATCTTCAAAACTAGACACTCTGCAGGCCTATAAGCTTGGCTGGGGGCAGAGAAGCAGAGTCTGAGCAGCTACAGGAAGGATGGAGGGGTTCAGACAAGGTTTTCCAACTCCGTGCCTAAATGTCACTTTCACAGCGAAATAAGCCCAGTTTGGCCCTGTTCACTTTTGCTTAGCAGAGTCTGTATCTTCAAAACTAGACACTCTGCAGGCCTATAAGCTTGGCTGGGGGCAGAGAAGCAGAGTCTGAGCAGCTACAGGAAGGATGGAGGGGTTCAGACAAGGTTTTCCAACTCCGTGCCTAAATGTCACTTTCACAGCGAAATAAGCCCAGTTTGGCCCTGTTCACTTTTGCTTAGCAGAGTCTGTATCTTCAAAACTAGACACTCTGCAGGCCTATAAGCTTGGCTGGGGGCAGAGAAGCAGAGTCTGAGCAGCTACAGGAAGGATGGAGGGGTTCAGACAAGGTTTTCCAACTCCGTGCCTAAATGTCACTTTCACAGCGAAATAAGCCCAGTTTGGCCCTGTTCACTTTTGCTTAGCAGAGTCTGTATCTTCAAAACTAGACACTCTGCAGGCCTATAAGCTTGGCTGGGGGCAGAGAAGCAGAGTCTGAGCAGCTACAGGAAGGATGGAGGGGTTCAGACAAGGTTTTCCAACTCCGTGCCTAAATGTCACTTTCACAGCGAAATAAGCCCAGTTTGGCCCTGTTCACTTTTGCTTAGCAGAGTCTGTATCTTCAAAACTAGACACTCTGCAGGCCTATAAGCTTGGCTGGGGGCAGAGAAGCAGAGTCTGAGCAGCTACAGGAAGGATGGAGGGGTTCAGACAAGGTTTTCCAACTCCGTGCCTAAATGTCACTTTCACAGCGAAATAAGCCCAGTTTGGCCCTGTTCACTTTTGCTTAGCAGAGTCTGTATCTTCAAAACTAGACACTCTGCAGGCCTATAAGCTTGGCTGGGGGCAGAGAAGCAGAGTCTGAGCAGCTACAGGAAGGATGGAGGGGTTCAGACAAGGTTTTCCAACTCCGTGCCTAAATGTCACTTTCACAGCGAAATAAGCCCAGTTTGGCCCTGTTCACTTTTGCTTAGCAGAGTCTGTATCTTCAAAACTAGACACTCTGCAGGCCTATAAGCTTGGCTGGGGGCAGAGAAGCAGAGTCTGAGCAGCTACAGGAAGGATGGAGGGGTTCAGACAAGGTTTTCCAACTCCGTGCCTAAATGTCACTTTCACAGCGAAATAAGCCCAGTTTGGCCCTGTTCACTTTTGCTTAGCAGAGTCTGTATCTTCAAAACTAGACACTCTGCAGGCCTATAAGCTTGGCTGGGGGCAGAGAAGCAGAGTCTGAGCAGCTACAGGAAGGATGGAGGGGTTCAGACAAGGTTTTCCAACTCCGTGCCTAAATGTCACTTTCACAGCGAAATAAGCCCAGTTTGGCCCTGTTCACTTTTGCTTAGCAGAGTCTGTATCTTCAAAACTAGACACTCTGCAGGCCTATAAGCTTGGCTGGGGGCAGAGAAGCAGAGTCTGAGCAGCTACAGGAAGGATGGAGGGGTTCAGACAAGGTTTTCCAACTCCGTGCCTAAATGTCACTTTCACAGCGAAATAAGCCCAGTTTGGCCCTGTTCACTTTTGCTTAGCAGAGTCTGTATCTTCAAAACTAGACACTCTGCAGGCCTATAAGCTTGGCTGGGGGCAGAGAAGCAGAGTCTGAGCAGCTACAGGAAGGATGGAGGGGTTCAGACAAGGTTTTCCAACTCCGTGCCTAAATGTCACTTTCACAGCGAAATAAGCCCAGTTTGGCCCTGTTCACTTTTGCTTAGCAGAGTCTGTATCTTCAAAACTAGACACTCTGCAGGCCTATAAGCTTGGCTGGGGGCAGAGAAGCAGAGTCTGAGCAGCTACAGGAAGGATGGAGGGGTTCAGACAAGGTTTTCCAACTCCGTGCCTAAATGTCACTTTCACAGCGAAATAAGCCCAGTTTGGCCCTGTTCACTTTTGCTTAGCAGAGTCTGTATCTTCAAAACTAGACACTCTGCAGGCCTATAAGCTTGGCTGGGGGCAGAGAAGCAGAGTCTGAGCAGCTACAGGAAGGATGGAGGGGTTCAGACAAGGTTTTCCAACTCCGTGCCTAAATGTCACTTTCACAGCGAAATAAGCCCAGTTTGGCCCTGTTCACTTTTGCTTAGCAGAGTCTGTATCTTCAAAACTAGACACTCTGCAGGCCTATAAGCTTGGCTGGGGGCAGAGAAGCAGAGTCTGAGCAGCTACAGGAAGGATGGAGGGGTTCAGACAAGGTTTTCCAACTCCGTGCCTAAATGTCACTTTCACAGCGAAATAAGCCCAGTTTGGCCCTGTTCACTTTTGCTTAGCAGAGTCTGTATCTTCAAAACTAGACACTCTGCAGGCCTATAAGCTTGGCTGGGGGCAGAGAAGCAGAGTCTGAGCAGCTACAGGAAGGATGGAGGGGTTCAGACAAGGTTTTCCAACTCCGTGCCTAAATGTCACTTTCACAGCGAAATAAGCCCAGTTTGGCCCTGTTCACTTTTGCTTAGCAGAGTCTGTATCTTCAAAACTAGACACTCTGCAGGCCTATAAGCTTGGCTGGGGGCAGAGAAGCAGAGTCTGAGCAGCTACAGGAAGGATGGAGGGGTTCAGACAAGGTTTTCCAACTCCGTGCCTAAATGTCACTTTCACAGCGAAATAAGCCCAGTTTGGCCCTGTTCACTTTTGCTTAGCAGAGTCTGTATCTTCAAAACTAGACACTCTGCAGGCCTATAAGCTTGGCTGGGGGCAGAGAAGCAGAGTCTGAGCAGCTACAGGAAGGATGGAGGGGTTCAGACAAGGTTTTCCAACTCCGTGCCTAAATGTCACTTTCACAGCGAAATAAGCCCAGTTTGGCCCTGTTCACTTTTGCTTAGCAGAGTCTGTATCTTCAAAACTAGACACTCTGCAGGCCTATAAGCTTGGCTGGGGGCAGAGAAGCAGAGTCTGAGCAGCTACAGGAAGGATGGAGGGGTTCAGACAAGGTTTTCCAAGTCCGTGCCTAAATGTCACTTTCACAGCGAAATAAGCCCAGTTTGGCCCTGTTCACTTTTGCTTAGCAGAGTCTGTATCTTCAAAACTAGACACTCTGCAGGCCTATATCAGCCCAATATCAATATCAGCCCAATATCAATATCAGCCCAATATCAGCATCAGCCCAATATCAGCATCAGCCCAATATCAGCATCAGCCCAATATCAGCATCAGCCCAATATCAGCATCAGCCCAATATCAGCATCAGCCCAATATCAGCATCAGCCCAATATCAGCATCAGCCCAATATCAGCATCAGCCCAATATCAGCATCAGCCCAATATCAGCATCAGCCCAATATCAGCATCAGCCCAATATCAGCATCAGCCCAATATCAGCATCAGCCCAATATCAGCATCAGCCCAATATCAGCATCAGCCCAATATCAGCATCAGCCCAATATCAGCATCAGCCCAATATCAGCATCAGCCCAATATCAGCATCAGCCCAATATCAGCATCAGCCCAATATCAGCATCAGCCCAATATCAGCATCAGCCCAATATCAGCATCAGCCCAATATCAGCATCAGCCCAATATCAGCATCAGCCCAATATCAGCATCAGCCCAATATCAGCATCAGCCCAATATCAGCATCAGCCCAATATCAGCATCAGCCCAATATCAGCATCAGCCCAATATCAGCATCAGCCCAATATCAGCATCAGCCCAATATCAGCATCAGCCCAATATCAGCATCAGCCCAATATCAGCATCAGCCCAATATCAGCATCAGCCCAATATCAGCATCAGCCCAATATCAGCATCAGCCCAATATCAGCATCAGCCCAATATCAGCATCAGCCCAATATCAGCATCAGCCCAATATCAGCATCAGCCCAATATCAGCATCAGCCCAATATCAGCATCAGCCCAATATCAGCATCAGCCCAATATCAGCATCAGCCCAATATCAGCATCAGCCCAATATCAGCATCAGCCCAATATCAGCATCAGCCCAATATCAGCATCAGCCCAATATCAGCATCAGCCCAATATCAGCATCAGCCCAATATCAGCATCAGCCCAATATCAGCATCAGCCCAATATCAGCATCAGCCCAATATCAGCATCAGCCCAATATCAGCATCAGCCCAATATCAGCATCAGCCCAATATCAGCATCAGCCCAATATCAGCATCAGCCCAATATCAGCATCAGCCCAATATCAGCATCAGCCCAATATCAGCATCAGCCCAATATCAGCATCAGCCCAATATCAGCATCAGCCCAATATCAGCATCAGCCCAATATCAGCATCAGCCCAATATCAGCATCAGCCCAATATCAGCATCAGCCCAATATCAGCATCAGCCCAATATCAGCATCAGCCCAATATCAGCATCAGCCCAATATCAGCATCAGCCCAATATCAGCATCAGCCCAATATCAGCATCAGCCCAATATCAGCATCAGCCCAATATCAGCATCAGCCCAATATCAGCATCAGCCCAATATCAGCATCAGCCCAATATCAGCATCAGCCCAATATCAGCATCAGCCCAATATCAGCATCAGCCCAATATCAGCATCAGCCCAATATCAGCATCAGCCCAATATCAGCATCAGCCCAATATCAGCATCAGCCCAATATCAGCATCAGCCCAATATCAGCATCAGCCCAATATCAGCATCAGCCCAATATCAGCATCAGCCCAATATCAGCATCAGCCCAATATCAGCATCAGCCCAATATCAGCATCAGTATTATATCATATTGGGCTGCTTCTCTGCCCCCAGCCAAGCTTATAGGCCTGCAGAGTGTCTAGGGCTGATGCTGATATTGGGCTGATGCTGATATTGGGCTGATGCTGATATTGGGCTGATGCTGATATTGGGCTGATGCTGATATTGGGCTGATGCTGATATTGGGCTGATGCTGATATTGGGCTGATGCTGATATTGGGCTGATGCTGATATTGGGCTGATGCTGATATTGGGCTGATGCTGATATTGGGCTGATGCTGATATTGGGCTGATGCTGATATTGGGCTGATGCTGATATTGGGCTGATGCTGATATTGGGCTGATGCTGATATTGGGCTGATGCTGATATTGGGCTGATGCTGATATTGGGCTGATGCTGATATTGGGCTGATGCTGATATTGGGCTGATGCTGATATTGGGCTGATGCTGATATTGGGCTGATGCTGATATTGGGCTGATGCTGATATTGGGCTGATGCTGATATTGGGCTGATGCTGATATTGGGCTGATGCTGATATTGGGCTGATGCTGATATTGGGCTGATGCTGATATTGGGCTGATGCTGATATTGGGCTGATGCTGATATTGGGCTGATGCTGATATTGGGCTGATGCTGATATTGGGCTGATGCTGATATTGGGCTGATGCTGATATTGGGCTGATGCTGATATTGGGCTGATGCTGATATTGGGCTGATGCTGATATTGGGCTGATGCTGATATTGGGCTGATGCTGATATTGGGCTGATGCTGATATTGGGCTGATGCTGATATTGGGCTGATGCTGATATTGGGCTGATGCTGATATTGGGCTGATGCTGATATTGGGCTGATGCTGATATTGGGCTGATGCTGATATTGGGCTGATGCTGATATTGGGCTGATGCTGATATTGGGCTGATGCTGATATTGGGCTGATGCTGATATTGGGCTGATGCTGATATTGGGCTGATGCTGATATTGGGCTGATGCTGATATTGGGCTGATGCTGATATTGGGCTGATGCTGATATTGGGCTGATGCTGATATTGGGCTGATGCTGATATTGGGCTGATGCTGATATTGGGCTGATGCTGATATTGGGCTGATGCTGATGTTGGGCTGATGCTGATATTGGAAACCTTGTCTGAACCCCTCCATCCTTCCTGTAGCTGCTCAGACTCTGCTTCTCTGCCCCCAGCCAAGCTTATAGGCCTGCAGAGTGTCTAGTTTTGAAGATACAGACTCTGCTAAGCAAAAGTGAACAGGGCCAAACTGGGCTTATTTCGCTGTGAAAGTGACATTTAGGCACGGAGTTGGAAAACCTTGTCTGAACCCCTCCATCCTTCCTGTAGCTGCTCAGACTCTGCTTCTCTGCCCCCAGCCAAGCTTATAGGCCTGCAGAGTGTCTAGTTTTGAAGATACAGACTCTGCTAAGCAAAAGTGAACAGGGCCAAACTGGGCTTATTTCGCTGTGAAAGTGACATTTAGGCACGGAGTTGGAAAACCTTGTCTGAACCCCTCCATCCTTCCTGTAGCTGCTCAGACTCTGCTTCTCTGCCCCCAGCCAAGCTTATAGGCCTGCAGAGTGTCTAGTTTTGAAGATACAGACTCTGCTAAGCAAAAGTGAACAGGGCCAAACTGGGCTTATTTCGCTGTGAAAGTGACATTTAGGCACGGAGTTGGAAAACCTTGTCTGAACCCCTCCATCCTTCCTGTAGCTGCTCAGACTCTGCTTCTCTGCCCCCAGCCAAGCTTATATGCCTGCAGAGTGTCTAGTTTTGAAGATACAGACTCTGCTAAGCAAAAGTGAACAGGGCCAAACTGGGCTTATTTCGCTGTGAAAGTGACATTTAGGCACGGAGTTGGAAAACCTTGTCTGAACCCCTCCATCCTTCCTGTAGCTGCTCAGACTCTGCTTCTCTGCCCCCAGCCAAGCTTATAGGCCTGCAGAGTGTCTAGTTTTGAAGATACAGACTCTGCTAAGCAAAAGTGAACAGGGCCAAACTGGGCTTATTTCGCTGTGAAAGTGACATTTAGGCACGGAGTTGGAAAACCTTGTCTGAACCCCTCCATCCTTCCTGTAGCTGCTCAGACTCTGCTTCTCTGCCCCCAGCCAAGCTTATAGGCCTGCAGAGTGTCTAGTTTTGAAGATACAGACTCTGCTAAGCAAAAGTGAACAGGGCCAAACTGGGCTTATTTCGCTGTGAAAGTGACATTTAGGCACGGAGTTGGAAAACCTTGTCTGAACCCCTCCATCCTTCCTGTAGCTGCTCAGACTCTGCTTCTCTGCCCCCAGCCAAGCTTATAGGCCTGCAGAGTGTCTAGTTTTGAAGATACAGACTCTGCTAAGCAAAAGTGAACAGGGCCAAACTGGGCTTATTTCGCTGTGAAAGTGACATTTAGGCACGGAGTTGGAAAACCTTGTCTGAACCCCTCCATCCTTCCTGTAGCTGCTCAGACTCTGCTTCTCTGCCCCCAGCCAAGCTTATAGGCCTGCAGAGTGTCTAGTTTTGAAGATACAGACTCTGCTAAGCAAAAGTGAACAGGGCCAAACTGGGCTTATTTCGCTGTGAAAGTGACATTTAGGCACGGAGTTGGAAAACCTTGTCTGAACCCCTCCATCCTTCCTGTAGCTGCTCAGACTCTGCTTCTCTGCCCCCAGCCAAGCTTATAGGCCTGCAGAGTGTCTAGTTTTGAAGATACAGACTCTGCTAAGCAAAAGTGAACAGGGCCAAACTGGGCTTATTTCGCTGTGAAAGTGACATTTAGGCACGGAGTTGGAAAACCTTGTCTGAACCCCTCCATCCTTCCTGTAGCTGCTCAGACTCTGCTTCTCTGCCCCCAGCCAAGCTTATAGGCCTGCAGAGTGTCTAGTTTTGAAGATACAGACTCTGCTAAGCAAAAGTGAACAGGGCCAAACTGGGCTTATTTCGCTGTGAAAGTGACATTTAGGCACGGAGTTGGAAAACCTTGTCTGAACCCCTCCATCCTTCCTGTAGCTGCTCAGACTCTGCTTCTCTGCCCCCAGCCAAGCTTATAGGCCTGCAGAGTGTCTAGTTTTGAAGATACAGACTCTGCTAAGCAAAAGTGAACAGGGCCAAACTGGGCTTATTTCGCTGTGAAAGTGACATTTAGGCACGGAGTTGGAAAACCTTGTCTGAACCCCTCCATCCTTCCTGTAGCTGCTCAGACTCTGCTTCTCTGCCCCCAGCCAAGCTTATAGGCCTGCAGAGTGTCTAGTTTTGAAGATACAGACTCTGCTAAGCAAAAGTGAACAGGGCCAAACTGGGCTTATTTCGCTGTGAAAGTGACATTTAGGCACGGAGTTGGAAAACCTTGTCTGAACCCCTCCATCCTTCCTGTAGCTGCTCAGACTCTGCTTCTCTGCCCCCAGCCAAGCTTATAGGCCTGCAGAGTGTCTAGTTTTGAAGATACAGACTCTGCTAAGCAAAAGTGAACAGGGCCAAACTGGGCTTATTTCGCTGTGAAAGTGACATTTAGGCACGGAGTTGGAAAACCTTGTCTGAACCCCTCCATCCTTCCTGTAGCTGCTCAGACTCTGCTTCTCTGCCCCCAGCCAAGCTTATAGGCCTGCAGAGTGTCTAGTTTTGAAGATACAGACTCTGCTAAGCAAAAGTGAACAGGGCCAAACTGGGCTTATTTCGCTGTGAAAGTGACATTTAGGCACGGAGTTGGAAAACCTTGTCTGAACCCCTCCATCCTTCCTGTAGCTGCTCAGACTCTGCTTCTCTGCCCCCAGCCAAGCTTATAGGCCTGCAGAGTGTCTAGTTTTGAAGATACAGACTCTGCTAAGCAAAAGTGAACAGGGCCAAACTGGGCTTATTTCGCTGTGAAAGTGACATTTAGGCACGGAGTTGGAAAACCTTGTCTGAACCCCTCCATCCTTCCTGTAGCTGCTCAGACTCTGCTTCTCTGCCCCCAGCCAAGCTTATAGGCCTGCAGAGTGTCTAGTTTTGAAGATACAGACTCTGCTAAGCAAAAGTGAACAGGGCCAAACTGGGCTTATTTCGCTGTGAAAGTGACATTTAGGCACGGAGTTGGAAAACCTTGTCTGAACCCCTCCATCCTTCCTGTAGCTGCTCAGACTCTGCTTCTCTGCCCCCAGCCAAGCTTATAGGCCTGCAGAGTGTCTAGTTTTGAAGATACAGACTCTGCTAAGCAAAAGTGAACAGGGCCAAACTGGGCTTATTTCGCTGTGAAAGTGACATTTAGGCACGGAGTTGGAAAACCTTGTCTGAACCCCTCCATCCTTCCTGTAGCTGCTCAGACTCTGCTTCTCTGCCCCCAGCCAAGCTTATAGGCCTGCAGAGTGTCTAGTTTTGAAGATACAGACTCTGCTAAGCAAAAGTGAACAGGGCCAAACTGGGCTTATTTCGCTGTGAAAGTGACATTTAGGCACGGAGTTGGAAAACCTTGTCTGAACCCCTCCATCCTTCCTGTAGCTGCTCAGACTCTGCTTCTCTGCCCCCAGCCAAGCTTATAGGCCTGCAGAGTGTCTAGTTTTGAAGATACAGACTCTGCTAAGCAAAAGTGAACAGGGCCAAACTGGGCTTATTTCGCTGTGAAAGTGACATTTAGGCACGGAGTTGGAAAACCTTGTCTGAACCCCTCCATCCTTCCTGTAGCTGCTCAGACTCTGCTTCTCTGCCCCCAGCCAAGCTTATAGGCCTGCAGAGTGTCTAGTTTTGAAGATACAGACTCTGCTAAGCAAAAGTGAACAGGGCCAAACTGGGCTTATTTCGCTGTGAAAGTGACATTTAGGCACGGAGTTGGAAAACCTTGTCTGAACCCCTCCATCCTTCCTGTAGCTGCTCAGACTCTGCTTCTCTGCCCCCAGCCAAGCTTATAGGCCTGCAGAGTGTCTAGTTTTGAAGATACAGACTCTGCTAAGCAAAAGTGAACAGGGCCAAACTGGGCTTATTTCGCTGTGAAAGTGACATTTAGGCACGGAGTTGGAAAACCTTGTCGTGAACCCCTCCATCCTTCCTGTAGCTGCTCAGACTCTGCTTCTCTGCCCCCAGCCAAGCTTATAGGCCTGCAGAGTGTCTAGTTTTGAAGATACAGACTCTGCTAAGCAAAAGTGAACAGGGCCAAACTGGGCTTATTTCGCTGTGAAAGTGACATTTAGGCACGGAGTTGGAAAACCTTGAACCCCTCCATCCTTCCTGTAGCTGCTCAGACTCTGCTTCTCTGCCCCCAGCCAAGCTTATAGGCCTGCAGAGTGTCTAGTTTTGAAGATACAGACTCTGCTAAGCAAAAGTGAACAGGGCCAAACTGGGCTTATTTCGCTGTGAAAGTGACATTTAGGCACGGAGTTGGAAAACCTTGTCTGAACCCCTCCATCCTTCCTGTAGCTGCTCAGACTCTGCTTCTCTGCCCCCAGCCAAGCTTATAGGCCTGCAGAGTGTCTAGTTTTGAAGATACAGACTCTGCTAAGCAAAAGTGAACAGGGCCAAACTGGGCTTATTTCGCTGTGAAAGTGACATTTAGGCACGGAGTTGGAAAACCTTGTCTGAACCCCTCCATCCTTCCTGTAGCTGCTCAGACTCTGCTTCTCTGCCCCCAGCCAAGCTTATAGGCCTGCAGAGTGTCTAGTTTTGAAGATACAGACTCTGCTAAGCAAAAGTGAACAGGGCCAAACTGGGCTTATTTCGCTGTGAAAGTGACATTTAGGCACGGAGTTGGAAAACCTTGTCTGAACCCCTCCATCCTTCCTGTAGCTGCTCAGACTCTGCTTCTCTGCCCCCAGCCAAGCTTATAGGCCTGCAGAGTGTCTAGTTTTGAAGATACAGACTCTGCTAAGCAAAAGTGAACAGGGCCAAACTGGGCTTATTTCGCTGTGAAAGTGACATTTAGGCACGGAGTTGGAAAACCTTGTCTGAACCCCTCCATCCTTCCTGTAGCTGCTCAGACTCTGCTTCTCTGCCCCCAGCCAAGCTTATAGGCCTGCAGAGTGTCTAGTTTTGAAGATACAGACTCTGCTAAGCAAAAGTGAACAGGGCCAAACTGGGCTTATTTCGCTGTGAAAGTGACATTTAGGCACGGAGTTGGAAAACCTTGTCTGAACCCCTCCATCCTTCCTGTAGCTGCTCAGACTCTGCTTCTCTGCCCCCAGCCAAGCTTATAGGCCTGCAGAGTGTCTAGTTTTGAAGATACAGACTCTGCTAAGCAAAAGTGAACAGGGCCAAACTGGGCTTATTTCGCTGTGAAAGTGACATTTAGGCACGGAGTTGGAAAACCTTGTCTGAACCCCTCCATCCTTCCTGTAGCTGCTCAGACTCTGCTTCTCTGCCCCCAGCCAAGCTTATAGGCCTGCAGAGTGTCTAGTTTTGAAGATACAGACTCTGCTAAGCAAAAGTGAACAGGGCCAAACTGGGCTTATTTCGCTGTGAAAGTGACATTTAGGCACGGAGTTGGAAAACCTTGTCTGAACCCCTCCATCCTTCCTGTAGCTGCTCAGACTCTGCTTCTCTGCCCCCAGCCAAGCTTATAGGCCTGCAGAGTGTCTAGTTTTGAAGATACAGACTCTGCTAAGCAAAAGTGAACAGGGCCAAACTGGGCTTATTTCGCTGTGAAAGTGACATTTAGGCACGGAGTTGGAAAACCTTGTCTGAACCCCTCCATCCTTCCTGTAGCTGCTCAGACTCTGCTTCTCTGCCCCCAGCCAAGCTTATAGGCCTGCAGAGTGTCTAGTTTTGAAGATACAGACTCTGCTAAGCAAAAGTGAACAGGGCCAAACTGGGCTTATTTCGCTGTGAAAGTGACATTTAGGCACGGAGTTGGAAAACCTTGTCTGAACCCCTCCATCCTTCCTGTAGCTGCTCAGACTCTGCTTCTCTGCCCCCAGCCAAGCTTATAGGCCTGCAGAGTGTCTAGTTTTGAAGATACAGACTCTGCTAAGCAAAAGTGAACAGGGCCAAACTGGGCTTATTTCGCTGTGAAAGTGACATTTAGGCACGGAGTTGGAAAACCTTGTCTGAACCCCTCCATCCTTCCTGTAGCTGCTCAGACTCTGCTTCTCTGCCCCCAGCCAAGCTTATAGGCCTGCAGAGTGTCTAGTTTTGAAGATACAGACTCTGCTAAGCAAAAGTGAACAGGGCCAAACTGGGCTTATTTCGCTGTGAAAGTGACATTTAGGCACGGAGTTGGAAAACCTTGTCTGAACCCCTCCATCCTTCCTGTAGCTGCTCAGACTCTGCTTCTCTGCCCCCAGCCAAGCTTATAGGCCTGCAGAGTGTCTAGTTTTGAAGATACAGACTCTGCTAAGCAAAAGTGAACAGGGCCAAACTGGGCTTATTTCGCTGTGAAAGTGACATTTAGGCACGGAGTTGGAAAACCTTGTCTGAACCCCTCCATCCTTCCTGTAGCTGCTCAGACTCTGCTTCTCTGCCCCCAGCCAAGCTTATAGGCCTGCAGAGTGTCTAGTTTTGAAGATACAGACTCTGCTAAGCAAAAGTGAACAGGGCCAAACTGGGCTTATTTCGCTGTGAAAGTGACATTTAGGCACGGAGTTGGAAAACCTTGTCTGAACCCCTCCATCCTTCCTGTAGCTGCTCAGACTCTGCTTCTCTGCCCCCAGCCAAGCTTATAGGCCTGCAGAGTGTCTAGTTTTGAAGATACAGACTCTGCTAAGCAAAAGTGAACAGGGCCAAACTGGGCTTATTTCGCTGTGAAAGTGACATTTAGGCACGGAGTTGGAAAACCTTGTCTGAACCCCTCCATCCTTCCTGTAGCTGCTCAGACTCTGCTTCTCTGCCCCCAGCCAAGCTTATAGGCCTGCAGAGTGTCTAGTTTTGAAGATACAGACTCTGCTAAGCAAAAGTGAACAGGGCCAAACTGGGCTTATTTCGCTGTGAAAGTGACATTTAGGCACGGAGTTGGAAAACCTTGTCTGAACCCCTCCATCCTTCCTGTAGCTGCTCAGACTCTGCTTCTCTGCCCCCAGCCAAGCTTATAGGCCTGCAGAGTGTCTAGTTTTGAAGATACAGACTCTGCTAAGCAAAAGTGAACAGGGCCAAACTGGGCTTATTTCGCTGTGAAAGTGACATTTAGGCACGGAGTTGGAAAACCTTGTCTGAACCCCTCCATCCTTCCTGTAGCTGCTCAGACTCTGCTTCTCTGCCCCCAGCCAAGCTTATAGGCCTGCAGAGTGTCTAGTTTTGAAGATACAGACTCTGCTAAGCAAAAGTGAACAGGGCCAAACTGGGCTTATTTCGCTGTGAAAGTGACATTTAGGCACGGAGTTGGAAAACCTTGTCTGAACCCCTCCATCCTTCCTGTAGCTGCTCAGACTCTGCTTCTCTGCCCCCAGCCAAGCTTATAGGCCTGCAGAGTGTCTAGTTTTGAAGATACAGACTCTGCTAAGCAAAAGTGAACAGGGCCA
This sequence comes from Electrona antarctica, assembly GCF_951216825.1. NCBI lineage: Eukaryota > Metazoa > Chordata > Actinopteri > Myctophiformes > Myctophidae > Electrona > Electrona antarctica. Next base: position 57,138 of record NW_027638609.1, read on the forward strand.
AACTGGGCTTATTTCGCTGTGAAAGTGACATTTAGGCACGGAGTTGGAAAACCTTGTCTGAACCCCTCCATCCTTCCTGTAGCTGCTCAGACTCTGCTTCTCTGCCCCCAGCCAAGCTTATAGGCCTGCAGAGTGTCTAGTTTTGAAGATACAGACTCTGCTAAGCAAAAGTGAACAGGGCCAAACTGGGCTTATTTCGCTGTGAAAGTGACATTTAGGCACGGAGTTGGAAAACCTTGTCTGAACCCCTCCATCCTTCCTGTAGCTGCTCAGACTCTGCTTCTCTGCCCCCAGCCAAGCTTATAGGCCTGCAGAGTGTCTAGTTTTGAAGATACAGACTCTGCTAAGCAAAAGTGAACAGGGCCAAACTGGGCTTATTTCGCTGTGAAAGTGACATTTAGGCACGGAGTTGGAAAACCTTGTCTGAACCCCTCCATCCTTCCTGTAGCTGCTCAGACTCTGCTTCTCTGCCCCCAGCCAAGCTTATAGGCCTGCAGAGTGTCTAGTTTTGAAGATACAGACTCTGCTAAGCAAAAGTGAACAGGGCCAAACTGGGCTTATTTCGCTGTGAAAGTGACATTTAGGCACGGAGTTGGAAAACCTTGTCTGAACCCCTCCATCCTTCCTGTAGCTGCTCAGACTCTGCTTCTCTGCCCCCAGCCAAGCTTATAGGCCTGCAGAGTGTCTAGTTTTGAAGATACAGACTCTGCTAAGCAAAAGTGAACAGGGCCAAACTGGGCTTATTTCGCTGTGAAAGTGACATTTAGGCACGGAGTTGGAAAACCTTGTCTGAACCCCTCCATCCTTCCTGTAGCTGCTCAGACTCTGCTTCTCTGCCCCCAGCCAAGCTTATAGGCCTGCAGAGTGTCTAGTTTTGAAGATACAGACTCTGCTAAGCAAAAGTGAACAGGGCCAAACTGGGCTTATTTCGCTGTGAAAGTGACATTTAGGCACGGAGTTGGAAAACCTTGTCTGAACCCCTCCATCCTTCCTGTAGCTGCTCAGACTCTGCTTCTCTGCCCCCAGCCAAGCTTATAGGCCTGCAGAGTGTCTAGTTTTGAAGATACAGACTCTGCTAAGCAAAAGTGAACAGGGCCAAACTGGGCTTATTTCGCTGTGAAAGTGACATTTAGGCACGGAGTTGGAAAACCTTGTCTGAACCCCTCCATCCTTCCTGTAGCTGCTCAGACTCTGCTTCTCTGCCCCCAGCCAAGCTTATAGGCCTGCAGAGTGTCTAGTTTTGAAGATACAGACTCTGCTAAGCAAAAGTGAACAGGGCCAAACTGGGCTTATTTCGCTGTGAAAGTGACATTTAGGCACGGAGTTGGAAAACCTTGTCTGAACCCCTCCATCCTTCCTGTAGCTGCTCAGACTCTGCTTCTCTGCCCCCAGCCAAGCTTATAGGCCTGCAGAGTGTCTAGTTTTGAAGATACAGACTCTGCTAAGCAAAAGTGAACAGGGCCAAACTGGGCTTATTTCGCTGTGAAAGTGACATTTAGGCACGGAGTTGGAAAACCTTGTCTGAACCCCTCCATCCTTCCTGTAGCTGCTCAGACTCTGCTTCTCTGCCCCCAGCCAAGCTTATAGGCCTGCAGAGTGTCTAGTTTTGAAGATACAGACTCTGCTAAGCAAAAGTGAACAGGGCCAAACTGGGCTTATTTCGCTGTGAAAGTGACATTTAGGCACGGAGTTGGAAAACCTTGTCTGAACCCCTCCATCCTTCCTGTAGCTGCTCAGACTCTGCTTCTCTGCCCCCAGCCAAGCTTATAGGCCTGCAGAGTGTCTAGTTTTGAAGATACAGACTCTGCTAAGCAAAAGTGAACAGGGCCAAACTGGGCTTATTTCGCTGTGAAAGTGACATTTAGGCACGGAGTTGGAAAACCTTGTCTGAACCCCTCCATCCTTCCTGTAGCTGCTCAGACTCTGCTTCTCTGCCCCCAGCCAAGCTTATAGGCCTGCAGAGTGTCTAGTTTTGAAGATACAGACTCTGCTAAGCAAAAGTGAACAGGGCCAAACTGGGCTTATTTCGCTGTGAAAGTGACATTTAGGCACGGAGTTGGAAAACCTTGTCTGAACCCCTCCATCCTTCCTGTAGCTGCTCAGACTCTGCTTCTCTGCCCCCAGCCAAGCTTATAGGCCTGCAGAGTGTCTAGTTTTGAAGATACAGACTCTGCTAAGCAAAAGTGAACAGGGCCAAACTGGGCTTATTTCGCTGTGAAAGTGACATTTAGGCACGGAGTTGGAAAACCTTGTCTGAACCCCTCCATCCTTCCTGTAGCTGCTCAGACTCTGCTTCTCTGCCCCCAGCCAAGCTTATAGGCCTGCAGAGTGTCTAGTTTTGAAGATACAGACTCTGCTAAGCAAAAGTGAACAGGGCCAAACTGGGCTTATTTCGCTGTGAAAGTGACATTTAGGCACGGAGTTGGAAAACCTTGTCTGAACCCCTCCATCCTTCCTGTAGCTGCTCAGACTCTGCTTCTCTGCCCCCAGCCAAGCTTATAGGCCTGCAGAGTGTCTAGTTTTGAAGATACAGACTCTGCTAAGCAAAAGTGAACAGGGCCAAACTGGGCTTATTTCGCTGTGAAAGTGACATTTAGGCACGGAGTTGGAAAACCTTGTCTGAACCCCTCCATCCTTCCTGTAGCTGCTCAGACTCTGCTTCTCTGCCCCCAGCCAAGCTTATAGGCCTGCAGAGTGTCTAGTTTTGAAGATACAGACTCTGCTAAGCAAAAGTGAACAGGGCCAAACTGGGCTTATTTCGCTGTGAAATTTCGATGTCACTTTCACAGCGAAATAAGCCCAGTTTGGCCCTGTTCACTTTTGCTTAGCAGAGTCTGTATCTTCAAAACTAGACACTCTGCAGGCCTATAAGCTTGGCTGGGGGCAGAGAAGCAGAGTCTGAGCAGCTACAGGAAGGATGGAGGGGTTCAGACAAGGTTTTCCAACTCCGTGCCTAAATGTCACTTTCACAGCGAAATAAGCCCAGTTTGGCCCTGTTCACTTTTGCTTAGCAGAGTCTGTATCTTCAAAACTAGACACTCTGCAGGCCTATAAGCTTGGCTGGGGGCAGAGAAGCAGAGTCTGAGCAGCTACAGGAAGGATGGAGGGGTTCAGACAAGGTTTTCCAACTCCGTGCCTAAATGTCACTTTCACAGCGAAATAAGCCCAGTTTGGCCCTGTTCACTTTTGCTTAGCAGAGTCTGTATCTTCAAAACTAGACACTCTGCAGGCCTATAAGCTTGGCTGGGGGCAGAGAAGCAGAGTCTGAGCAGCTACAGGAAGGATGGAGGGGTTCAGACAAGGTTTTCCAACTCCGTGCCTAAATGTCACTTTCACAGCGAAATAAGCCCAGTTTGGCCCTGTTCACTTTTGCTTAGCAGAGTCTGTATCTTCAAAACTAGACACTCTGCAGGCCTATAAGCTTGGCTGGGGGCAGAGAAGCAGAGTCTGAGCAGCTACAGGAAGGATGGAGGGGTTCAGACAAGGTTTTCCAACTCCGTGCCTAAATGTCACTTTCACAGCGAAATAAGCCCAGTTTGGCCCTGTTCACTTTTGCTTAGCAGAGTCTGTATCTTCAAAACTAGACACTCTGCAGGCCTATAAGCTTGGCTGGGGGCAGAGAAGCAGAGTCTGAGCAGCTACAGGAAGGATGGAGGGGTTCAGACAAGGTTTTCCAACTCCGTGCCTAAATGTCACTTTCACAGCGAAATAAGCCCAGTTTGGCCCTGTTCACTTTTGCTTAGCAGAGTCTGTATCTTCAAAACTAGACACTCTGCAGGCCTATAAGCTTGGCTGGGGGCAGAGAAGCAGAGTCTGAGCAGCTACAGGAAGGATGGAGGGGTTCAGACAAGGTTTTGCAACTCCGTGCCTAAATGTCACTTTCACAGCGAAATAAGCCCAGTTTGGCCCTGTTCACTTTTGCTTAGCAGAGTCTGTATCTTCAAAACTAGACACTCTGCAGGCCTATAAGCTTGGCTGGGGGCAGAGAAGCAGAGTCTGAGCAGCTACAGGAAGGATGGAGGGGTTCAGACAAGGTTTTCCAACTCCGTGCCTAAATGTCACTTTCACAGCGAAATAAGCCCAGTTTGGCCCTGTTCACTTTTGCTTAGCAGAGTCTGTATCTTCAAAACTAGACACTCTGCAGGCCTATAAGCTTGGCTGGGGGCAGAGAAGCAGAGTCTGAGCAGCTACAGGAAGGATGGAGGGGTTCAGACAAGGTTTTCCAACTCCGTGCCTAAATGTCACTTTCACAGCGAAATAAGCCCAGTTTGGCCCTGTTCACTTTTGCTTAGCAGAGTCTGTATCTTCAAAACTAGACACTCTGCAGGCCTATAAGCTTGGCTGGGGGCAGAGAAGCAGAGTCTGAGCAGCTACAGGAAGGATGGAGGGGTTCAGACAAGGTTTTCCAACTCCGTGCCTAAATGTCACTTTCACAGCGAAATAAGCCCAGTTTGGCCCTGTTCACTTTTGCTTAGCAGAGTCTGTATCTTCAAAACTAGACACTCTGCAGGCCTATAAGCTTGGCTGGGGGCAGAGAAGCAGAGTCTGAGCAGCTACAGGAAGGATGGAGGGGTTCAGACAAGGTTTTCCAAGTCCGTGCCTAAATCTCACTTTCACAGCGAAATAAGCCCAGTTTGGCCCTGTTCACTTTTGCTTAGCAGAGTCTGTATCTTCAAAACTAGACACTCTGCAGGCCTATATCAGCCCAATATCAATATCAGCCCAATATCAATATCAGCCCAATATCAGCATCAGCCCAATATCAGCATCAGCCCAATATCAGCATCAGCCCAATATCAGCATCAGCCCAATATCAGCATCAGCCCAATATCAGCATCAGCCCAATATCAGCATCAGCCCAATATCAGCATCAGCCCAATATCAGCATCAGCCCAATATCAGCATCAGCCCAATATCAGCATCAGCCCAATATCAGCATCAGCCCAATATCAGCATCAGCCCAATATCAGCATCAGCCCAATATCAGCATCAGCCCAATATCAGCATCAGCCCAATATCAGCATCAGCCCAATATCAGCATCAGCCCAATATCAGCATCAGCCCAATATCAGCATCAGCCCAATATCAGCATCAGCCCAATATCAGCATCAGCCCAATATCAGCATCAGCCCAATATCAGCATCAGCCCAATATCAGCATCAGCCCAATATCAGCATCAGCCCAATATCAGCATCAGCCCAATATCAGCATCAGCCCAATATCAGCATCAGCCCAATATCAGCATCAGCCCAATATCAGCATCAGCCCAATATCAGCATCAGCCCAATATCAGCATCAGCCCAATATCAGCATCAGCCCAATATCAGCATCAGCCCAATATCAGCATCAGCCCAATATCAGCATCAGCCCAATATCAGCATCAGCCCAATATCAGCATCAGCCCAATATCAGCATCAGCCCAATATCAGCATCAGCCCAATATCAGCATCAGCCCAATATCAGCATCAGCCCAATATCAGCATCAGCCCAATATCAGCATCAGCCCAATATCAGCATCAGCCCAATATCAGCATCAGCCCAATATCAGCATCAGCCCAATATCAGCATCAGCCCAATATCAGCATCAGCCCAATATCAGCATCAGCCCAATATCAGCATCAGCCCAATATCAGCATCAGCCCAATATCAGCATCAGCCCAATATCAGCATCAGCCCAATATCAGCATCAGCCCAATATCAGCATCAGCCCAATATCAGCATCAGCCCAATATCAGCATCAGCCCAATATCAGCATCAGCCCAATATCAGCATCAGCCCAATATCAGCATCAGCCCAATATCAGCATCAGCCCAATATCAGCATCAGCCCAATATCAGCATCAGCCCAATATCAGCATCAGCCCAATATCAGCATCAGCCCAATATCAGCATCAGCCCAATATCAGCATCAGCCCAATATCAGCATCAGCCCAATATCAGCATCAGCCCAATATCAGCATCAGCCCAATATCAGCATCAGCCCAATATCAGCATCAGCCCAATATCAGCATCAGCCCAATATCAGCATCAGCCCAATATCAGCATCAGCCCAATATCAGCATCAGCCCAATATCAGCATCAGCCCAATATCAGCATCAGCCCAATATCAGCATCAGCCCAATATCAGCATCAGCCCAATATCAGCATCAGCCCAATATCAGCATCAGCCCAATATCAGCATCAGCCCAATATCAGCATCAGCCCAATATCAGCATCAGCCCATATCAGCATCAGCCCTAGACACTCTGCAGGCCTATAAGCTTGGCTGGGGGCAGAGAAGCAGCCCAATATGATATAATATCAGCTGATGCTGATATTGGGCTGATGCTGATATTGGGCTGATGCTGATATTGGGCTGATGCTGATATTGGGCTGATGCTGATATTGGGCTGATGCTGATTATTGGGCTGATGCTGATATTGGGCTGATGCTGATATTGGGCTGATGCTGATATTGGGCTGATGCTGATATTGGGCTGATGCTGATATTGGGCTGATGCTGATATTGGGCTGATGCTGATATTGGGCTGATGCTGATATTGGGCTGATGCTGATATTGGGCTGATGCTGATATTGGGCTGATGCTGATATTGGGCTGATGCTGATATTGGGCTGATGCTGATATTGGGCTGATGCTGATATTGGGCTGATGCTGATATTGGGCTGATGCTGATATTGGGCTGATGCTGATATTGGGCTGATGCTGATATTGGGCTGATGCTGATATTGGGCTGATGCTGATATTGGGCTGATGCTGATATTGGGCTGATGCTGATATTGGGCTGATGCTGATATTGGGCTGATGCTGATATTGGGCTGATGCTGATATTGGGCTGATGCTGATATTGGGCTGATGCTGATATTGGGCTGATGCTGATATTGGGCTGATGCTGATATTGGGCTGATGCTGATATTGGGCTGATGCTGATATTGGGCTGATGCTGATATTGGGCTGATGCTGATATTGGGCTGATGCTGATATTGGGCTGATGCTGATATTGGGCTGATGCTGATATTGGGCTGATGCTGATATTGGGCTGATGCTGATATTGGGCTGATGCTGATATTGGGCTGATGCTGATATTGGGCTGATGCTGATATTGGGCTGATGCTGATATTGGGCTGATGCTGATATTGGGCTGATGCTGATATTGGGCTGATGCTGATATTGGGCTGATGCTGATATTGGGCTGATGCTGATATTGGGCTGATGCTGATATTGGGCTGATGCTGATATTGGGCTGATGCTGATATTGGGCTGATGCTGATATTGGGCTGATGCTGATATTGGGCTGATGCTGATATTGGGCTGATGCTGATATTGGGCTGATGCTGATATTGGGCTGATGCTGATATTGGGCTGATGCTGATATTGGGCTGATGCTGATATTGGGCTGATGCTGATATTGGGCTGATGCTGATATTGGGCTGATGCTGATATTGGGCTGATGCTGATATTGGGCTGATGCTGATATTGGGCTGATGCTGATATTGGGCTGATGCTGATATTGGGCTGATGCTGATATTGGGCTGATGCTGATATTGGGCTGATGCTGATATTGGGCTGATGCTGATATTGGGCTGATGCTGATATTGGGCTGATGCTGATATTGGGCTGATGCTGATATTGGGCTGATGCTGATATTGGGCTGATGCTGATATTGGGCTGATGCTGATATTGGGCTGATGCTGATATTGGGCTGATGCTGATATTGGGCTGATGCTGATATTGGGCTGATATTGATATTGGGCTGATATTGATATTGGGCTGATATAGGCTGCAGAGTGTCTAGTTTTGAAGATACAGACTCTGCTAAGCAAAAGTGAACAGGGCCAAACTGGGCTTATTTCGCTGTGAAAGTGAGATTTAGGCACGGACTTGGAAAACCTTGTCTGAACCCCTCCATCCTTCCTGTAGCTGCTCAGACTCTGCTTCTCTGCCCCCAGCCAAGCTTATAGGCCTGCAGAGTGTCTAGTTTTGAAGATACAGACTCTGCTAAGCAAAAGTGAACAGGGCCAAACTGGGCTTATTTCGCTGTGAAAGTGACATTTAGGCACGGAGTTGGAAAACCTTGTCTGAACCCCTCCATCCTTCCTGTAGCTGCTCAGACTCTGCTTCTCTGCCCCCAGCCAAGCTTATAGGCCTGCAGAGTGTCTAGTTTTGAAGATACAGACTCTGCTAAGCAAAAGTGAACAGGGCCAAACTGGGCTTATTTCGCTGTGAAAGTGACATTTAGGCACGGAGTTGGAAAACCTTGTCTGAACCCCTCCATCCTTCCTGTAGCTGCTCAGACTCTGCTTCTCTGCCCCCAGCCAAGCTTATAGGCCTGCAGAGTGTCTAGTTAGATACAGACTCTGCTAAGCAAAAGTGAACAGGGCCAAACTGGGCTTATTTCGCTGTGAAAGTGACATTTAGGCACGGAGTTGGAAAACCTTGTCTGAACCCCTCCATCCTTCCTGTAGCTGCTCAGACTCTGCTTCTCTGCCCCCAGCCAAGCTTATAGGCCTGCAGAGTGTCTAGTTTTGAAGATACAGACTCTGCTAAGCAAAAGTGAACAGGGCCAAACTGGGCTTATTTCGCTGTGAAAGTGACATTTAGGCACGGAGTTGGAAAACCTTGTCTGAACCCCTCCATCCTTCCTGTAGCTGCTCAGACTCTGCTTCTCTGCCCCCAGCCAAGCTTATAGGCCTGCAGAGTGTCTAGTTTTGAAGATACAGACTCTGCTAAGCAAAAGTGAACAGGGCCAAACTGGGCTTATTTCGCTGTGAAAGTGACATTTAGGCACGGAGTTGGAAAACCTTGTCTGAACCCCTCCATCCTTCCTGTAGCTGCTCAGACTCTGCTTCTCTGCCCCCAGCCAAGCTTATAGGCCTGCAGAGTGTCTAGTTTTGAAGATACAGACTCTGCTAAGCAAAAGTGAACAGGGCCAAACTGGGCTTATTTCGCTGTGAAAGTGACATTTAGGCACGGAGTTGGAAAACCTTGTCTGAACCCCTCCATCCTTCCTGTAGCTGCTCAGACTCTGCTTCTCTGCCCCCAGCCAAGCTTATAGGCCTGCAGAGTGTCTAGTTTTGAAGATACAGACTCTGCTAAGCAAAAGTGAACAGGGCCAAACTGGGCTTATTTCGCTGTGAAAGTGACATTTAGGCACGGAGTTGGAAAACCTTGTCTGAACCCCTCCATCCTTCCTGTAGCTGCTCAGACTCTGCTTCTCTGCCCCCAGCCAAGCTTATAGGCCTGCAGAGTGTCTAGTTTTGAAGATACAGACTCTGCTAAGCAAAAGTGAACAGGGCCAAACTGGGCTTATTTCGCTGTGAAAGTGACATTTAGGCACGGAGTTGGAAAACCTTGTCTGAACCCCTCCATCCTTCCTGTAGCTGCTCAGACTCTGCTTCTCTGCCCCCAGCCAAGCTTATAGGCCTGCAGAGTGTCTAGTTTTGAAGATACAGACTCTGCTAAGCAAAAGTGAACAGGGCCAAACTGGGCTTATTTCGCTGTGAAAGTGACATTTAGGCACGGAGTTGGAAAACCTTGTCTGAACCCCTCCATCCTTCCTGTAGCTGCTCAGACTCTGCTTCTCTGCCCCCAGCCAAGCTTATAGGCCTGCAGAGTGTCTAGTTTTGAAGATACAGACTCTGCTAAGCAAAAGTGAACAGGGCCAAACTGGGCTTATTTCGCTGTGAAAGTGACATTTAGGCACGGAGTTGGAAAACCTTGTCTGAACCCCTCCATCCTTCCTGTAGCTGCTCAGACTCTGCTTCTCTGCCCCCAGCCAAGCTTATAGGCCTGCAGAGTGTCTAGTTTTGAAGATACAGACTCTGCTAAGCAAAAGTGAACAGGGCCAAACTGGGCTTATTTCGCTGTGAAAGTGACATTTAGGCACGGAGTTGGAAAACCTTGTCTGAACCCCTCCATCCTTCCTGTAGCTGCTCAGACTCTGCTTCTCTGCCCCCAGCCAAGCTTATAGGCCTGCAGAGTGTCTAGTTTTGAAGATACAGACTCTGCTAAGCAAAAGTGAACAGGGCCAAACTGGGCTTATTTCGCTGTGAAAGTGACATTTAGGCACGGAGTTGGAAAACCTTGTCTGAACCCCTCCATCCTTCCTGTAGCTGCTCAGACTCTGCTTCTCTGCCCCCAGCCAAGCTTATAGGCCTGCAGAGTGTCTAGTTTTGAAGATACAGACTCTGCTAAGCAAAAGTGAACAGGGCCAAACTGGGCTTATTTCGCTGTGAAAGTGACATTTAGGCACGGAGTTGGAAAACCTTGTCTGAACCCCTCCATCCTTCCTGTAGCTGCTCAGACTCTGCTTCTCTGCCCCCAGCCAAGCTTATAGGCCTGCAGAGTGTCTAGTTTTGAAGATACAGACTCTGCTAAGCAAAAGTGAACAGGGCCAAACTGGGCTTATTTCGCTGTGAAAGTGACATTTAGGCACGGAGTTGGAAAACCTTGTCTGAACCCCTCCATCCTTCCTGTAGCTGCTCAGACTCTGCTTCTCTGCCCCCAGCCAAGCTTATAGGCCTGCAGAGTGTCTAGTTTTGAAGATACAGACTCTGCTAAGCAAAAGTGAACAGGGCCAAACTGGGCTTATTTCGCTGTGAAAGTGACATTTAGGCACGGAGTTGGAAAACCTTGTCTGAACCCCTCCATCCTTCCTGTAGCTGCTCAGACTCTGCTTCTCTGCCCCCAGCCAAGCTTATAGGCCTGCAGAGTGTCTAGTTTTGAAGATACAGACTCTGCTAAGCAAAAGTGAACAGGGCCAAACTGGGCTTATTTCGCTGTGAAAGTGACATTTAGGCACGGAGTTGGAAAACCTTGTCTGAACCCCTCCATCCTTCCTGTAGCTGCTCAGACTCTGCTTCTCTGCCCCCAGCCAAGCTTATAGGCCTGCAGAGTGTCTAGTTTTGAAGATACAGACTCTGCTAAGCAAAAGTGAACAGGGCCAAACTGGGCTTATTTCGCTGTGAAAGTGACATTTAGGCACGGAGTTGGAAAACCTTGTCTGAACCCCTCCATCCTTCCTGTAGCTGCTCAGACTCTGCTTCTCTGCCCCCAGCCAAGCTTATAGGCCTGCAGAGTGTCTAGTTTTGAAGATACAGACTCTGCTAAGCAAAAGTGAACAGGGCCAAACTGGGCTTATTTCGCTGTGAAAGTGACATTTAGGCACGGAGTTGGAAAACCTTGTCTGAACCCCTCCATCCTTCCTGTAGCTGCTCAGACTCTGCTTCTCTGCCCCCAGCCAAGCTTATAGGCCTGCAGAGTGTCTAGTTTTGAAGATACAGACTCTGCTAAGCAAAAGTGAACAGGGCCAAACTGGGCTTATTTCGCTGTGAAAGTGACATTTAGGCACGGAGTTGGAAAACCTTGTCTGAACCCCTCCATCCTTCCTGTAGCTGCTCAGACTCTGCTTCTCTGCCCCCAGCCAAGCTTATAGGCCTGCAGAGTGTCTAGTTTTGAAGATACAGACTCTGCTAAGCAAAAGTGAACAGGGCCAAACTGGGCTTATTTCGCTGTGAAAGTGACATTTAGGCACGGAGTTGGAAAACCTTGTCTGAACCCCTCCATCCTTCCTGTAGCTGCTCAGACTCTGCTTCTCTGCCCCCAGCCAAGCTTATAGGCCTGCAGAGTGTCTAGTTTTGAAGATACAGACTCTGCTAAGCAAAAGTGAACAGGGCCAAACTGGGCTTATTTCGCTGTGAAAGTGACATTTAGGCACGGAGTTGGAAAACCTTGTCTGAACCCCTCCATCCTTCCTGTAGCTGCTCAGACTCTGCTTCTCTGCCCCCAGCCAAGCTTATAGGCCTGCAGAGTGTCTAGTTTTGAAGATACAGACTCTGCTAAGCAAAAGTGAACAGGGCCAAACTGGGCTTATTTCGCTGTGAAAGTGACATTTAGGCACGGAGTTGGAAAACCTTGTCTGAACCCCTCCATCCTTCCTGTAGCTGCTCAGACTCTGCTTCTCTGCCCCCAGCCAAGCTTATAGGCCTGCAGAGTGTCTAGTTTTGAAGATACAGACTCTGCTAAGCAAAAGTGAACAGGGCCAAACTGGGCTTATTTCGCTGTGAAAGTGACATTTAGGCACGGAGTTGGAAAACCTTGTCTGAACCCCTCCATCCTTCCTGTAGCTGCTCAGACTCTGCTTCTCTGCCCCCAGCCAAGCTTATAGGCCTGCAGAGTGTCTAGTTTTGAAGATACAGACTCTGCTAAGCAAAAGTGAACAGGGCCAAACTGGGCTTATTTCGCTGTGAAAGTGACATTTAGGCACGGAGTTGGAAAACCTTGTCTGAACCCCTCCATCCTTCCTGTAGCTGCTCAGACTCTGCTTCTCTGCCCCCAGCCAAGCTTATAGGCCTGCAGAGTGTCTAGTTTTGAAGATACAGACTCTGCTAAGCAAAAGTGAACAGGGCCAAACTGGGCTTATTTCGCTGTGAAAGTGACATTTAGGCACGGAGTTGGAAAACCTTGTCTGAACCCCTCCATCCTTCCTGTAGCTGCTCAGACTCTGCTTCTCTGCCCCCAGCCAAGCTTATAGGCCTGCAGAGTGTCTAGTTTTGAAGATACAGACTCTGCTAAGCAAAAGTGAACAGGGCCAAACTGGGCTTATTTCGCTGTGAAAGTGACATTTAGGCACGGAGTTGGAAAACCTTGTCTGAACCCCTCCATCCTTCCTGTAGCTGCTCAGACTCTGCTTCTCTGCCCCCAGCCAAGCTTATAGGCCTGCAGAGTGTCTAGTTTTGAAGATACAGACTCTGCTAAGCAAAAGTGAACAGGGCCAAACTGGGCTTATTTCGCTGTGAAAGTGACATTTAGGCACGGAGTTGGAAAACCTTGTCTGAACCCCTCCATCCTTCCTGTAGCTGCTCAGACTCTGCTTCTCTGCCCCCAGCCAAGCTTATAGGCCTGCAGAGTGTCTAGTTTTGAAGATACAGACTCTGCTAAGCAAAAGTGAACAGGGCCAAACTGGGCTTATTTCGCTGTGAAAGTGACATTTAGGCACGGAGTTGGAAAACCTTGTCTGAACCCCTCCATCCTTCCTGTAGCTGCTCAGACTCTGCTTCTCTGCCCCCAGCCAAGCTTATAGGCCTGCAGAGTGTCTAGTTTTGAAGATACAGACTCTGCTAAGCAAAAGTGAACAGGGCCAAACTGGGCTTATTTCGCTGTGAAAGTGACATTTAGGCACGGAGTTGGAAAACCTTGTCTGAACCCCTCCATCCTTCCTGTAGCTGCTCAGACTCTGCTTCTCTGCCCCCAGCCAAGCTTATAGGCCTGCAGAGTGTCTAGTTTTGAAGATACAGACTCTGCTAAGCAAAAGTGAACAGGGCCAAACTGGGCTTATTTCGCTGTGAAAGTGACATTTAGGCACGGAGTTGGAAAACCTTGTCTGAACCCCTCCATCCTTCCTGTAGCTGCTCAGACTCTGCTTCTCTGCCCCCAGCCAAGCTTATAGGCCTGCAGAGTGTCTAGTTTTGAAGATACAGACTCTGCTAAGCAAAAGTGAACAGGGCCAAACTGGGCTTATTTCGCTGTGAAAGTGACATTTAGGCACGGAGTTGGAAAACCTTGTCTGAACCCCTCCATCCTTCCTGTAGCTGCTCAGACTCTGCTTCTCTGCCCCCAGCCAAGCTTATAGGCCTGCAGAGTGTCTAGTTTTGAAGATACAGACTCTGCTAAGCAAAAGTGAACAGGGCCAAACTGGGCTTATTTCGCTGTGAAAGTGACATTTAGGCACGGAGTTGGAAAACCTTGTCTGAACCCCTCCATCCTTCCTGTAGCTGCTCAGACTCTGCTTCTCTGCCCCCAGCCAAGCTTATAGGCCTGCAGAGTGTCTAGTTTTGAAGATACAGACTCTGCTAAGCAAAAGTGAACAGGGCCAAACTGGGCTTATTTCGCTGTGAAAGTGACATTTAGGCACGGAGTTGGAAAACCTTGTCTGAACCCCTCCATCCTTCCTGTAGCTGCTCAGACTCTGCTTCTCTGCCCCCAGCCAAGCTTATAGGCCTGCAGAGTGTCTAGTTTTGAAGATACAGACTCTGCTAAGCAAAAGTGAACAGGGCCAAACTGGGCTTATTTCGCTGTGAAAGTGACATTTAGGCACGGAGTTGGAAAACCTTGTCTGAACCCCTCCATCCTTCCTGTAGCTGCTCAGACTCTGCTTCTCTGCCCCCAGCCAAGCTTATAGGCCTGCAGAGTGTCTAGTTTTGAAGATACAGACTCTGCTAAGCAAAAGTGAACAGGGCCAAACTGGGCTTATTTCGCTGTGAAAGTGACATTTAGGCACGGAGTTGGAAAACCTTGTCTGAACCCCTCCATCCTTCCTGTAGCTGCTCAGACTCTGCTTCTCTGCCCCCAGCCAAGCTTATAGGCCTGCAGAGTGTCTAGTTTTGAAGATACAGACTCTGCTAAGCAAAAGTGAACAGGGCCAAACTGGGCTTATTTCGCTGTGAAAGTGACATTTAGGCACGGAGTTGGAAAACCTTGTCTGAACCCCTCCATCCTTCCTGTAGCTGCTCAGACTCTGCTTCTCTGCCCCCAGCCAAGCTTATAGGCCTGCAGAGTGTCTAGTTTTGAAGATACAGACTCTGCTAAGCAAAAGTGAACAGGGCCAAACTGGGCTTATTTCGCTGTGAAAGTGACATTTAGGCACGGAGTTGGAAAACCTTGTCTGAACCCCTCCATCCTTCCTGTAGCTGCTCAGACTCTGCTTCTCTGCCCCCAGCCAAGCTTATAGGCCTGCAGAGTGTCTAGTTTTGAAGATACAGACTCTGCTAAGCAAAAGTGAACAGGGCCAAACTGGGCTTATTTCGCTGTGAAAGTGACATTTAGGCACGGAGTTGGAAAACCTTGTCTGAACCCCTCCATCCTTCCTGTAGCTGCTCAGACTCTGCTTCTCTGCCCCCAGCCAAGCTTATAGGCCTGCAGAGTGTCTAGTTTTGAAGATACAGACTCTGCTAAGCAAAAGTGAACAGGGCCAAACTGGGCTTATTTCGCTGTGAAAGTGACATTTAGGCACGGAGTTGGAAAACCTTGTCTGAACCCCTCCATCCTTCCTGTAGCTGCTCAGACTCTGCTTCTCTGCCCCCAGCCAAGCTTATAGGCCTGCAGAGTGTCTAGTTTTGAAGATACAGACTCTGCTAAGCAAAAGTGAACAGGGCCAAACTGGGCTTATTTCGCTGTGAAAGTGACATTTAGGCACGGAGTTGGAAAACCTTGTCTGAACCCCTCCATCCTTCCTGTAGCTGCTCAGACTCTGCTTCTCTGCCCCCAGCCAAGCTTATAGGCCTGCAGAGTGTCTAGTTTTGAAGATACAGACTCTGCTAAGCAAAAGTGAACAGGGCCAAACTGGGCTTATTTCGCTGTGAAAGTGACATTTAGGCACGGAGTTGGAAAACCTTGTCTGAACCCCTCCATCCTTCCTGTAGCTGCTCAGACTCTGCTTCTCTGCCCCCAGCCAAGCTTATAGGCCTGCAGAGTGTCTAGTTTTGAAGATACAGACTCTGCTAAGCAAAAGTGAACAGGGCCAAACTGGGCTTATTTCGCTGTGAAAGTGACATTTAGGCACGGAGTTGGAAAACCTTGTCTGAACCCCTCCATCCTTCCTGTAGCTGCTCAGACTCTGCTTCTCTGCCCCCAGCCAAGCTTATAGGCCTGCAGAGTGTCTAGTTTTGAAGATACAGACTCTGCTAAGCAAAAGTGAACAGGGCCAAACTGGGCTTATTTCGCTGTGAAAGTGACATTTAGGCACGGAGTTGGAAAACCTTGTCTGAACCCCTCCATCCTTCCTGTAGCTGCTCAGACTCTGCTTCTCTGCCCCCAGCCAAGCTTATAGGCCTGCAGAGTGTCTAGTTTTGAAGATACAGACTCTGCTAAGCAAAAGTGAACAGGGCCAAACTGGGCTTATTTCGCTGTGAAAGTGACATTTAGGCACGGAGTTGGAAAACCTTGTCTGAACCCCTCCATCCTTCCTGTAGCTGCTCAGACTCTGCTTCTCTGCCCCCAGCCAAGCTTATAGGCCTGCAGAGTGTCTAGTTTTGAAGATACAGACTCTGCTAAGCAAAAGTGAACAGGGCCAAACTGGGCTTATTTCGCTGTGAAAGTGACATTTAGGCACGGAGTTGGAAAACCTTGTCTGAACCCCTCCATCCTTCCTGTAGCTGCTCAGACTCTGCTTCTCTGCCCCCAGCCAAGCTTATAGGCCTGCAGAGTGTCTAGTTTTGAAGATACAGACTCTGCTAAGCAAAAGTGAACAGGGCCAAACTGGGCTTATTTCGCTGTGAAAGTGACATTTAGGCACGGAGTTGGAAAACCTTGTCTGAACCCCTCCATCCTTCCTGTAGCTGCTCAGACTCTGCTTCTCTGCCCCCAGCCAAGCTTATAGGCCTGCAGAGTGTCTAGTTTTGAAGATACAGACTCTGCTAAGCAAAAGTGAACAGGGCCAAACTGGGCTTATTTCGCTGTGAAAGTGACATTTAGGCACGGAGTTGGAAAACCTTGTCTGAACCCCTCCATCCTTCCTGTAGCTGCTCAGACTCTGCTTCTCTGCCCCCAGCCAAGCTTATAGGCCTGCAGAGTGTCTAGTTTTGAAGATACAGACTCTGCTAAGCAAAAGTGAACAGGGCCAAACTGGGCTTATTTCGCTGTGAAAGTGACATTTAGGCACGGAGTTGGAAAACCTTGTCTGAACCCCTCCATCCTTCCTGTAGCTGCTCAGACTCTGCTTCTCTGCCCCCAGCCAAGCTTATAGGCCTGCAGAGTGTCTAGTTTTGAAGATACAGACTCTGCTAAGCAAAAGTGAACAGGGCCAAACTGGGCTTATTTCGCTGTGAAAGTGACATTTAGGCACGGAGTTGGAAAACCTTGTCTGAACCCCTCCATCCTTCCTGTAGCTGCTCAGACTCTGCTTCTCTGCCCCCAGCCAAGCTTATAGGCCTGCAGAGTGTCTAGTTTTGAAGATACAGACTCTGCTAAGCAAAAGTGAACAGGGCCAAACTGGGCTTATTTCGCTGTGAAAGTGACATTTAGGCACGGAGTTGGAAAACCTTGTCTGAACCCCTCCATCCTTCCTGTAGCTGCTCAGACTCTGCTTCTCTGCCCCCAGCCAAGCTTATAGGCCTGCAGAGTGTCTAGTTTTGAAGATACAGACTCTGCTAAGCAAAAGTGAACAGGGCCAAACTGGGCTTATTTCGCTGTGAAAGTGACATAGAAATTTCACAGCGAAATAAGCCCAGTTTGGCCCTGTTCACTTTTGCTTAGCAGAGTCTGTATCTTCAAAACTAGACACTCTGCAGGCCTATAAGCTTGGCTGGGGGCAGAGAAGCAGAGTCTGAGCAGCTACAGGAAGGATGGAGGGGTTCAGACAAGGTTTTCCAACTCCGTGCCTAAATGTCACTTTCACAGCGAAATAAGCCCAGTTTGGCCCTGTTCACTTTTGCTTAGCAGAGTCTGTATCTTCAAAACTAGACACTCTGCAGGCCTATAAGCTTGGCTGGGGGCAGAGAAGCAGAGTCTGAGCAGCTACAGGAAGGATGGAGGGGTTCAGACAAGGTTTTCCAACTCCGTGCCTAAATGTCACTTTCACAGCGAAATAAGCCCAGTTTGGCCCTGTTCACTTTTGCTTAGCAGAGTCTGTATCTTCAAAACTAGACACTCTGCAGGCCTATAAGCTTGGCTGGGGGCAGAGAAGCAGAGTCTGAGCAGCTACAGGAAGGATGGAGGGGTTCAGACAAGGTTTTCCAACTCCGTGCCTAAATGTCACTTTCACAGCGAAATAAGCCCAGTTTGGCCCTGTTCACTTTTGCTTAGCAGAGTCTGTATCTTCAAAACTAGACACTCTGCAGGCCTATAAGCTTGGCTGGGGGCAGAGAAGCAGAGTCTGAGCAGCTACAGGAAGGATGGAGGGGTTCAGACAAGGTTTTCCAACTCCGTGCCTAAATGTCACTTTCACAGCGAAATAAGCCCAGTTTGGCCCTGTTCACTTTTGCTTAGCAGAGTCTGTATCTTCAAAACTAGACACTCTGCAGGCCTATAAGCTTGGCTGGGGGCAGAGAAGCAGAGTCTGAGCAGCTACAGGAAGGATGGAGGGGTTCAGACAAGGTTTTCCAACTCCGTGCCTAAATGTCACTTTCACAGCGAAATAAGCCCAGTTTGGCCCTGTTCACTTTTGCTTAGCAGAGTCTGTATCTTCAAAACTAGACACTCTGCAGGCCTATAAGCTTGGCTGGGGGCAGAGAAGCAGAGTCTGAGCAGCTACAGGAAGGATGGAGGGGTTCAGACAAGGTTTTCCAACTCCGTGCCTAAATGTCACTTTCACAGCGAAATAAGCCCAGTTTGGCCCTGTTCACTTTTGCTTAGCAGAGTCTGTATCTTCAAAACTAGACACTCTGCAGGCCTATAAGCTTGGCTGGGGGCAGAGAAGCAGAGTCTGAGCAGCTACAGGAAGGATGGAGGGGTTCAGACAAGGTTTTCCAACTCCGTGCCTAAATGTCACTTTCACAGCGAAATAAGCCCAGTTTGGCCCTGTTCACTTTTGCTTAGCAGAGTCTGTATCTTCAAAACTAGACACTCTGCAGGCCTATAAGCTTGGCTGGGGGCAGAGAAGCAGAGTCTGAGCAGCTACAGGAAGGATGGAGGGGTTCAGACAAGGTTTTCCAACTCCGTGCCTAAATGTCACTTTCACAGCGAAATAAGCCCAGTTTGGCCCTGTTCACTTTTGCTTAGCAGAGTCTGTATCTTCAAAACTAGACACTCTGCAGGCCTATAAGCTTGGCTGGGGGCAGAGAAGCAGAGTCTGAGCAGCTACAGGAAGGATGGAGGGGTTCAGACAAGGTTTTCCAACTCCGTGCCTAAATGTCACTTTCACAGCGAAATAAGCCCAGTTTGGCCCTGTTCACTTTTGCTTAGCAGAGTCTGTATCTTCAAAACTAGACACTCTGCAGGCCTATAAGCTTGGCTGGGGGCAGAGAAGCAGAGTCTGAGCAGCTACAGGAAGGATGGAGGGGTTCAGACAAGGTTTTCCAACTCCGTGCCTAAATGTCACTTTCACAGCGAAATAAGCCCAGTTTGGCCCTGTTCACTTTTGCTTAGCAGAGTCTGTATCTTCAAAACTAGACACTCTGCAGGCCTATAAGCTTGGCTGGGGGCAGAGAAGCAGAGTCTGAGCAGCTACAGGAAGGATGGAGGGGTTCAGACAAGGTTTTCCAACTCCGTGCCTAAATGTCACTTTCACAGCGAAATAAGCCCAGTTTGGCCCTGTTCACTTTTGCTTAGCAGAGTCTGTATCTTCAAAACTAGACACTCTGCAGGCCTATAAGCTTGGCTGGGGGCAGAGAAGCAGAGTCTGAGCAGCTACAGGAAGGATGGAGGGGTTCAGACAAGGTTTTCCAACTCCGTGCCTAAATGTCACTTTCACAGCGAAATAAGCCCAGTTTGGCCCTGTTCACTTTTGCTTAGCAGAGTCTGTATCTTCAAAACTAGACACTCTGCAGGCCTATAAGCTTGGCTGGGGGCAGAGAAGCAGAGTCTGAGCAGCTACAGGAAGGATGGAGGGGTTCAGACAAGGTTTTCCAACTCCGTGCCTAAATGTCACTTTCACAGCGAAATAAGCCCAGTTTGGCCCTGTTCACTTTTGCTTAGCAGAGTCTGTATCTTCAAAACTAGACACTCTGCAGGCCTATAAGCTTGGCTGGGGGCAGAGAAGCAGAGTCTGAGCAGCTACAGGAAGGATGGAGGGGTTCAGACAAGGTTTTCCAACTCCGTGCCTAAATGTCACTTTCACAGCGAAATAAGCCCAGTTTGGCCCTGTTCACTTTTGCTTAGCAGAGTCTGTATCTTCAAAACTAGACACTCTGCAGGCCTATAAGCTTGGCTGGGGGCAGAGAAGCAGAGTCTGAGCAGCTACAGGAAGGATGGAGGGGTTCAGACAAGGTTTTCCAACTCCGTGCCTAAATGTCACTTTCACAGCGAAATAAGCCCAGTTTGGCCCTGTTCACTTTTGCTTAGCAGAGTCTGTATCTTCAAAACTAGACACTCTGCAGGCCTATAAGCTTGGCTGGGGGCAGAGAAGCAGAGTCTGAGCAGCTACAGGAAGGATGGAGGGGTTCAGACAAGGTTTTCCAACTCCGTGCCTAAATGTCACTTTCACAGCGAAATAAGCCCAGTTTGGCCCTGTTCACTTTTGCTTAGCAGAGTCTGTATCTTCAAAACTAGACACTCTGCAGGCCTATAAGCTTGGCTGGGGGCAGAGAAGCAGAGTCTGAGCAGCTACAGGAAGGATGGAGGGGTTCAGACAAGGTTTTCCAAGTCCGTGCCTAAATGTCACTTTCACAGCGAAATAAGCCCAGTTTGGCCCTGTTCACTTTTGCTTAGCAGAGTCTGTATCTTCAAAACTAGACACTCTGCAGGCCTATATCAGCCCAATATCAATATCAGCCCAATATCAATATCAGCCCAATATCAGCATCAGCCCAATATCAGCATCAGCCCAATATCAGCATCAGCCCAATATCAGCATCAGCCCAATATCAGCATCAGCCCAATATCAGCATCAGCCCAATATCAGCATCAGCCCAATATCAGCATCAGCCCAATATCAGCATCAGCCCAATATCAGCATCAGCCCAATATCAGCATCAGCCCAATATCAGCATCAGCCCAATATCAGCATCAGCCCAATATCAGCATCAGCCCAATATCAGCATCAGCCCAATATCAGCATCAGCCCAATATCAGCATCAGCCCAATATCAGCATCAGCCCAATATCAGCATCAGCCCAATATCAGCATCAGCCCAATATCAGCATCAGCCCAATATCAGCATCAGCCCAATATCAGCATCAGCCCAATATCAGCATCAGCCCAATATCAGCATCAATATCAGCATCAGCCCAATATCAGCATCAGCCCAATATCAGCATCAGCCCAATATCAGCATCAGCCCAATATCAGCATCAGCCCAATATCAGCATCAGCCCAATATCAGCATCAGCCCAATATCAGCATCAGCCCAATATCAGCATCAGCCCAATATCAGCATCAGCCCAATATCAGCATCAGCCCAATATCAGCATCAGCCCAATATCAGCATCAGCCCAATATCAGCATCAGCCCAATATCAGCATCAGCCCAATATCAGCATCAGCCCAATATCAGCATCAGCCCAATATCAGCATCAGCCCAATATCAGCATCAGCCCAATATCAGCATCAGCCCAATATCAGCATCAGCCCAATATCAGCATCAGCCCAATATCAGCATCAGCCCAATATCAGCATCAGCCCAATATCAGCATCAGCCCAATATCAGCATCAGCCCAATATCAGCATCAGCCCAATATCAGCATCAGCCCAATATCAGCATCAGCCCAATATCAGCATCAGCCCAATATCAGCATCAGCCCAATATCAGCATCAGCCCAATATCAGCATCAGCCCAATATCAGCATCAGCCCAATATCAGCATCAGCCCAATATCAGCATCAGCCCAATATCAGCATCAGCCCAATATCAGCATCAGCCCAATATCAGCATCAGCCCAATATCAGCATCAGCCCAATATCAGCATCAGCCCAATATCAGCATCAGCCCAATATCAGCATCAGCCCAATATCAGCATCAGCCCAATATCAGCATCAGCCCAATATCAGCATCAGCCCAATATCAGCATCAGCCCAATATCAGCATCAGCCCAATATCAGCATCAGCCCAATATCAGCATCAGCCCAATATCAGCATCAGCCCAATATCAGCATCAGCCCAATATCAGCATCAGCCCAATATCAGCATCAGCCCAATATCAGCATCAGCCCAATATCAGCATCAGCCCAATATCAGCATCAGCCCAATATCAGCATCAGCCCAATATCAGCATCAGCCCAATATCAGCATCAGCCCAATATCAGCATCAGCCCAATATCAGCATCAGCCCAATATCAGCATCAGCCCAATATCAGCATCAGCCCAATATCAGCATCAGCCCAATATCAGCATCAGCCCAATATCAGCATCAGCCCAATATCAGCATCAGCCCAATATCAGCATCAGCCCAATATCAGCATCAGCCCAATATCAGCATCAGCCCAATATCAGCATCAGCCCAATATCAGCATCAGCCCAATATCAGCATCAGCTGATATTATATCATATTGGGCTGCTTCTCTGCCCCCAGCCAAGCTTATAGGCCTGCAGAGTGTCTAGGGCTGATGCTGATATTGGGCTGATGCTGATATTGGGCTGATGCTGATATTGGGCTGATGCTGATATTGGGCTGATGCTGATATTGGGCTGATGCTGATATTGGGCTGATGCTGATATTGGGCTGATGCTGATATTGGGCTGATGCTGATATTGGGCTGATGCTGATATTGGGCTGATGCTGATATTGGGCTGATGCTGATATTGGGCTGATGCTGATATTGGGCTGATGCTGATATTGGGCTGATGCTGATATTGGGCTGATGCTGATATTGGGCTGATGCTGATATTGGGCTGATGCTGATATTGGGCTGATGCTGATATTGGGCTGATGCTGATATTGGGCTGATGCTGATATTGGGCTGATGCTGATATTGGGCTGATGCTGATATTGGGCTGATGCTGATATTGGGCTGATGCTGATATTGGGCTGATGCTGATATTGGGCTGATGCTGATATTGGGCTGATGCTGATATTGGGCTGATGCTGATATTGGGCTGATGCTGATATTGGGCTGATGATGCTGATATTGGGCTGATGCTGATATTGGGCTGATGCTGATATTGGGCTGATGCTGATATTGGGCTGATGCTGATATTGGGCTGATGCTGATATTGGGCTGATGCTGATATTGGGCTGATGCTGATATTGGGCTGATGCTGATATTGGGCTGATGCTGATATTGGGCTGATGCTGATATTGGGCTGATGCTGATATTGGGCTGATGCTGATATTGGGCTGATGCTGATATTGGGCTGATGCTGATATTGGGCTGATGCTGATATTGGGCTGATGCTGATATTGGGCTGATGCTGATATTGGGCTGATGCTGATATTGGGCTGATGCTGATATTGGGCTGATGCTGATATTGGGCTGATGCTGATATTGGGCTGATGCTGATATTGGGCTGATGCTGATATTGGGCTGATGCTGATATTGGGCTGATGCTGATATTGGGCTGATGCTGATATTGGGCTGATGCTGATATTGGGCTGATGCTGATATTGGAAACCTTGTCTGAACCCCTCCATCCTTCCTGTAGCTGCTCAGACTCTGCTTCTCTGCCCCCAGCCAAGCTTATAGGCCTGCAGAGTGTCTAGTTTTGAAGATACAGACTCTGCTAAGCAAAAGTGAACAGGGCCAAACTGGGCTTATTTCGCTGTGAAAGTGACATTTAGGCACGGAGTTGGAAAACCTTGTCTGAACCCCTCCATCCTTCCTGTAGCTGCTCAGACTCTGCTTCTCTGCCCCCAGCCAAGCTTATAGGCCTGCAGAGTGTCTAGTTTTGAAGATACAGACTCTGCTAAGCAAAAGTGAACAGGGCCAAACTGGGCTTATTTCGCTGTGAAAGTGACATTTAGGCACGGAGTTGGAAAACCTTGTCTGAACCCCTCCATCCTTCCTGTAGCTGCTCAGACTCTGCTTCTCTGCCCCCAGCCAAGCTTATAGGCCTGCAGAGTGTCTAGTTTTGAAGATACAGACTCTGCTAAGCAAAAGTGAACAGGGCCAAACTGGGCTTATTTCGCTGTGAAAGTGACATTTAGGCACGGAGTTGGAAAACCTTGTCTGAACCCCTCCATCCTTCCTGTAGCTGCTCAGACTCTGCTTCTCTGCCCCCAGCCAAGCTTATAGGCCTGCAGAGTGTCTAGTTTTGAAGATACAGACTCTGCTAAGCAAAAGTGAACAGGGCCAAACTGGGCTTATTTCGCTGTGAAAGTGACATTTAGGCACGGAGTTGGAAAACCTTGTCTGAACCCCTCCATCCTTCCTGTAGCTGCTCAGACTCTGCTTCTCTGCCCCCAGCCAAGCTTATAGGCCTGCAGAGTGTCTAGTTTTGAAGATACAGACTCTGCTAAGCAAAAGTGAACAGGGCCAAACTGGGCTTATTTCGCTGTGAAAGTGACATTTAGGCACGGAGTTGGAAAACCTTGTCTGAACCCCTCCATCCTTCCTGTAGCTGCTCAGACTCTGCTTCTCTGCCCCCAGCCAAGCTTATAGGCCTGCAGAGTGTCTAGTTTTGAAGATACAGACTCTGCTAAGCAAAAGTGAACAGGGCCAAACTGGGCTTATTTCGCTGTGAAAGTGACATTTAGGCACGGAGTTGGAAAACCTTGTCTGAACCCCTCCATCCTTCCTGTAGCTGCTCAGACTCTGCTTCTCTGCCCCCAGCCAAGCTTATAGGCCTGCAGAGTGTCTAGTTTTGAAGATACAGACTCTGCTAAGCAAAAGTGAACAGGGCCAAACTGGGCTTATTTCGCTGTGAAAGTGACATTTAGGCACGGAGTTGGAAAACCTTGTCTGAACCCCTCCATCCTTCCTGTAGCTGCTCAGACTCTGCTTCTCTGCCCCCAGCCAAGCTTATAGGCCTGCAGAGTGTCTAGTTTTGAAGATACAGACTCTGCTAAGCAAAAGTGAACAGGGCCAAACTGGGCTTATTTCGCTGTGAAAGTGACATTTAGGCACGGAGTTGGAAAACCTTGTCTGAACCCCTCCATCCTTCCTGTAGCTGCTCAGACTCTGCTTCTCTGCCCCCAGCCAAGCTTATAGGCCTGCAGAGTGTCTAGTTTTGAAGATACAGACTCTGCTAAGCAAAAGTGAACAGGGCCAAACTGGGCTTATTTCGCTGTGAAAGTGACATTTAGGCACGGAGTTGGAAAACCTTGTCTGAACCCCTCCATCCTTCCTGTAGCTGCTCAGACTCTGCTTCTCTGCCCCCAGCCAAGCTTATAGGCCTGCAGAGTGTCTAGTTTTGAAGATACAGACTCTGCTAAGCAAAAGTGAACAGGGCCAAACTGGGCTTATTTCGCTGTGAAAGTGACATTTAGGCACGGAGTTGGAAAACCTTGTCTGAACCCCTCCATCCTTCCTGTAGCTGCTCAGACTCTGCTTCTCTGCCCCCAGCCAAGCTTATAGGCCTGCAGAGTGTCTAGTTTTGAAGATACAGACTCTGCTAAGCAAAAGTGAACAGGGCCAAACTGGGCTTATTTCGCTGTGAAAGTGACATTTAGGCACGGAGTTGGAAAACCTTGTCTGAACCCCTCCATCCTTCCTGTAGCTGCTCAGACTCTGCTTCTCTGCCCCCAGCCAAGCTTATAGGCCTGCAGAGTGTCTAGTTTTGAAGATACAGACTCTGCTAAGCAAAAGTGAACAGGGCCAAACTGGGCTTATTTCGCTGTGAAAGTGACATTTAGGCACGGAGTTGGAAAACCTTGTCTGAACCCCTCCATCCTTCCTGTAGCTGCTCAGACTCTGCTTCTCTGCCCCCAGCCAAGCTTATAGGCCTGCAGAGTGTCTAGTTTTGAAGATACAGACTCTGCTAAGCAAAAGTGAACAGGGCCAAACTGGGCTTATTTCGCTGTGAAAGTGACATTTAGGCACGGAGTTGGAAAACCTTGTCTGAACCCCTCCATCCTTCCTGTAGCTGCTCAGACTCTGCTTCTCTGCCCCCAGCCAAGCTTATAGGCCTGCAGAGTGTCTAGTTTTGAAGATACAGACTCTGCTAAGCAAAAGTGAACAGGGCCAAACTGGGCTTATTTCGCTGTGAAAGTGACATTTAGGCACGGAGTTGGAAAACCTTGTCTGAACCCCTCCATCCTTCCTGTAGCTGCTCAGACTCTGCTTCTCTGCCCCCAGCCAAGCTTATAGGCCTGCAGAGTGTCTAGTTTTGAAGATACAGACTCTGCTAAGCAAAAGTGAACAGGGCCAAACTGGGCTTATTTCGCTGTGAAAGTGACATTTAGGCACGGAGTTGGAAAACCTTGTCTGAACCCCTCCATCCTTCCTGTAGCTGCTCAGACTCTGCTTCTCTGCCCCCAGCCAAGCTTATAGGCCTGCAGAGTGTCTAGTTTTGAAGATACAGACTCTGCTAAGCAAAAGTGAACAGGGCCAAACTGGGCTTATTTCGCTGTGAAAGTGACATTTAGGCACGGAGTTGGAAAACCTTGTCTGAACCCCTCCATCCTTCCTGTAGCTGCTCAGACTCTGCTTCTCTGCCCCCAGCCAAGCTTATAGGCCTGCAGAGTGTCTAGTTTTGAAGATACAGACTCTGCTAAGCAAAAGTGAACAGGGCCAAACTGGGCTTATTTCGCTGTGAAAGTGACATTTAGGCACGGAGTTGGAAAACCTTGTCTGAACCCCTCCATCCTTCCTGTAGCTGCTCAGACTCTGCTTCTCTGCCCCCAGCCAAGCTTATAGGCCTGCAGAGTGTCTAGTTTTGAAGATACAGACTCTGCTAAGCAAAAGTGAACAGGGCCAAACTGGGCTTATTTCGCTGTGAAAGTGACATTTAGGCACGGAGTTGGAAAACCTTGTCTGAACCCCTCCATCCTTCCTGTAGCTGCTCAGACTCTGCTTCTCTGCCCCCAGCCAAGCTTATAGGCCTGCAGAGTGTCTAGTTTTGAAGATACAGACTCTGCTAAGCAAAAGTGAACAGGGCCAAACTGGGCTTATTTCGCTGTGAAAGTGACATTTAGGCACGGAGTTGGAAAACCTTGTCTGAACCCCTCCATCCTTCCTGTAGCTGCTCAGACTCTGCTTCTCTGCCCCCAGCCAAGCTTATAGGCCTGCAGAGTGTCTAGTTTTGAAGATACAGACTCTGCTAAGCAAAAGTGAACAGGGCCAAACTGGGCTTATTTCGCTGTGAAAGTGACATTTAGGCACGGAGTTGGAAAACCTTGTCTGAACCCCTCCATCCTTCCTGTAGCTGCTCAGACTCTGCTTCTCTGCCCCCAGCCAAGCTTATAGGCCTGCAGAGTGTCTAGTTTTGAAGATACAGACTCTGCTAAGCAAAAGTGAACAGGGCCAAACTGGGCTTATTTCGCTGTGAAAGTGACATTTAGGCACGGAGTTGGAAAACCTTGTCTGAACCCCTCCATCCTTCCTGTAGCTGCTCAGACTCTGCTTCTCTGCCCCCAGCCAAGCTTATAGGCCTGCAGAGTGTCTAGTTTTGAAGATACAGACTCTGCTAAGCAAAAGTGAACAGGGCCAAACTGGGCTTATTTCGCTGTGAAAGTGACATTTAGGCACGGAGTTGGAAAACCTTGTCTGAACCCCTCCATCCTTCCTGTAGCTGCTCAGACTCTGCTTCTCTGCCCCCAGCCAAGCTTATAGGCCTGCAGAGTGTCTAGTTTTGAAGATACAGACTCTGCTAAGCAAAAGTGAACAGGGCCAAACTGGGCTTATTTCGCTGTGAAAGTGACATTTAGGCACGGAGTTGGAAAACCTTGTCTGAACCCCTCCATCCTTCCTGTAGCTGCTCAGACTCTGCTTCTCTGCCCCCAGCCAAGCTTATAGGCCTGCAGAGTGTCTAGTTTTGAAGATACAGACTCTGCTAAGCAAAAGTGAACAGGGCCAAACTGGGCTTATTTCGCTGTGAAAGTGACATTTAGGCACGGAGTTGGAAAACCTTGTCTGAACCCCTCCATCCTTCCTGTAGCTGCTCAGACTCTGCTTCTCTGCCCCCAGCCAAGCTTATAGGCCTGCAGAGTGTCTAGTTTTGAAGATACAGACTCTGCTAAGCAAAAGTGAACAGGGCCAAACTGGGCTTATTTCGCTGTGAAAGTGACATTTAGGCACGGAGTTGGAAAACCTTGTCTGAACCCCTCCATCCTTCCTGTAGCTGCTCAGACTCTGCTTCTCTGCCCCCAGCCAAGCTTATAGGCCTGCAGAGTGTCTAGTTTTGAAGATACAGACTCTGCTAAGCAAAAGTGAACAGGGCCAAACTGGGCTTATTTCGCTGTGAAAGTGACATTTAGGCACGGAGTTGGAAAACCTTGTCTGAACCCCTCCATCCTTCCTGTAGCTGCTCAGACTCTGCTTCTCTGCCCCCAGCCAAGCTTATAGGCCTGCAGAGTGTCTAGTTTTGAAGATACAGACTCTGCTAAGCAAAAGTGAACAGGGCCAAACTGGGCTTATTTCGCTGTGAAAGTGACATTTAGGCACGGAGTTGGAAAACCTTGTCTGAACCCCTCCATCCTTCCTGTAGCTGCTCAGACTCTGCTTCTCTGCCCCCAGCCAAGCTTATAGGCCTGCAGAGTGTCTAGTTTTGAAGATACAGACTCTGCTAAGCAAAAGTGAACAGGGCCAAACTGGGCTTATTTCGCTGTGAAATTTCGATGTCACTTTCACAGCGAAATAAGCCCAGTTTGGCCCTGTTCACTTTTGCTTAGCAGAGTCTGTATCTTCAAAACTAGACACTCTGCAGGCCTATAAGCTTGGCTGGGGGCAGAGAAGCAGAGTCTGAGCAGCTACAGGAAGGATGGAGGGGTTCAGACAAGGTTTTCCAACTCTGTGCCTAAATGTCACTTTCACAGCGAAATAAGCCCAGTTTGGCCCTGTTCACTTTTGCTTAGCAGAGTCTGTATCTTCAAAACTAGACACTCTGCAGGCCTATAAGCTTGGCTGGGGGCAGAGAAGCAGAGTCTGAGCATCTACAGGAAGGATGGAGGGGTTCAGACAAGGTTTTCCAACTCCGTGCCTAAATGTCACTTTCACAGCGAAATAAGCCCAGTTTGGCCCTGTTCACTTTTGCTTAGCAGAGTCTGTATCTTCAAAACTAGACACTCTGCAGGCCTATAAGCTTGGCTGGGGGCAGAGAAGCAGAGTCTGAGCAGCTACAGGAAGGATGGAGGGGTTCAGACAAGGTTTTCCAACTCCGTGCCTAAATGTCACTTTCACAGCGAAATAAGCCCAGTTTGGCCCTGTTCACTTTTGCTTAGCAGAGTCTGTATCTTCAAAACTAGACACTCTGCAGGCCTATAAGCTTGGCTGGGGGCAGAGAAGCAGAGTCTGAGCAGCTACAGGAAGGATGGAGGGGTTCAGACAAGGTTTTCCAACTCCGTGCCTAAATGTCACTTTCACAGCGAAATAAGCCCAGTTTGGCCCTGTTCACTTTTGCTTAGCAGAGTCTGTATCTTCAAAACTAGACACTCTGCAGGCCTATAAGCTTGGCTGGGGGCAGAGAAGCAGAGTCTGAGCAGCTACAGGAAGGATGGAGGGGTTCAGACAAGGTTTTCCAACTCCGTGCCTAAATGTCACTTTCACAGCGAAATAAGCCCAGTTTGGCCCTGTTCACTTTTGCTTAGCAGAGTCTGTATCTTCAAAACTAGACACTCTGCAGGCCTATAAGCTTGGCTGGGGGCAGAGAAGCAGAGTCTGAGCAGCTACAGGAAGGATGGAGGGGTTCAGACAAGGTTTTCCAACTCCGTGCCTAAATGTCACTTTCACAGCGAAATAAGCCCAGTTTGGCCCTGTTCACTTTTGCTTAGCAGAGTCTGTATCTTCAAAACTAGACACTCTGCAGGCCTATAAGCTTGGCTGGGGGCAGAGAAGCAGAGTCTGAGCAGCTACAGGAAGGATGGAGGGGTTCAGACAAGGTTTTCCAACTCCGTGCCTAAATGTCACTTTCACAGCGAAATAAGCCCAGTTTGGCCCTGTTCACTTTTGCTTAGCAGAGTCTGTATCTTCAAAACTAGACACTCTGCAGGCCTATAAGCTTGGCTGGGGGCAGAGAAGCAGAGTCTGAGCAGCTACAGGAAGGATGGAGGGGTTCAGACAAGGTTTTCCAACTCCGTGCCTAAATGTCACTTTCACAGCGAAATAAGCCCAGTTTGGCCCTGTTCACTTTTGCTTAGCAGAGTCTGTATCTTCAAAACTAGACACTCTGCAGGCCTATAAGCTTGGCTGGGGGCAGAGAAGCAGAGTCTGAGCAGCTACAGGAAGGATGGAGGGGTTCAGACAAGGTTTTCCAACTCCGTGCCTAAATGTCACTTTCACAGCGAAATAAGCCCAGTTTGGCCCTGTTCACTTTTGCTTAGCAGAGTCTGTATCTTCAAAACTAGACACTCTGCAGGCCTATAAGCTTGGCTGGGGGCAGAGAAGCAGAGTCTGAGCAGCTACAGGAAGGATGGAGGGGTTCAGACAAGGTTTTCCAACTCCGTGCCTAAATGTCACTTTCACAGCGAAATAAGCCCAGTTTGGCCCTGTTCACTTTTGCTTAGCAGAGTCTGTATCTTCAAAACTAGACACTCTGCAGGCCTATAAGCTTGGCTGGGGGCAGAGAAGCAGAGTCTGAGCAGCTACAGGAAGGATGGAGGGGTTCAGACAAGGTTTTCCAACTCCGTGCCTAAATGTCACTTTCACAGCGAAATAAGCCCAGTTTGGCCCTGTTCACTTTTGCTTAGCAGAGTCTGTATCTTCAAAACTAGACACTCTGCAGGCCTATAAGCTTGGCTGGGGGCAGAGAAGCAGAGTCTGAGCAGCTACAGGAAGGATGGAGGGGTTCAGACAAGGTTTTCCAACTCCGTGCCTAAATGTCACTTTCACAGCGAAATAAGCCCAGTTTGGCCCTGTTCACTTTTGCTTAGCAGAGTCTGTATCTTCAAAACTAGACACTCTGCAGGCCTATAAGCTTGGCTGGGGGCAGAGAAGCAGAGTCTGAGCAGCTACAGGAAGGATGGAGGGGTTCAGACAAGGTTTTCCAAGTCCGTGCCTAAATCTCACTTTCACAGCGAAATAAGCCCAGTTTGGCCCTGTTCACTTTTGCTTAGCAGAGTCTGTATCTTCAAAACTAGACACTCTGCAGGCCTATATCAGCCCAATATCAATATCAGCCCAATATCAGCATCAGCCCAATATCAGCATCAGCCCAATATCAGCATCAGCCCAATATCAGCATCAGCCCAATATCAGCATCAGCCCAATATCAGCATCAGCCCAATATCAGCATCAGCCCAATATCAGCATCAGCCCAATATCAGCATCAGCCCAATATCAGCATCAGCCCAATATCAGCATCAGCCCAATATCAGCATCAGCCCAATATCAGCATCAGCCCAATATCAGCATCAGCCCAATATCAGCATCAGCCCAATATCAGCATCAGCCCAATATCAGCATCAGCCCAATATCAGCATCAGCCCAATATCAGCATCAGCCCAATATCAGCATCAGCCCAATATCAGCATCAGCCCAATATCAGCATCAGCCCAATATCAGCATCAGCCCAATATCAGCATCAGCCCAATATCAGCATCAGCCCAATATCAGCATCAGCCCAATATCAGCATCAGCCCAATATCAGCATCAGCCCAATATCAGCATCAGCCCAATATCAGCATCAGCCCAATATCAGCATCAGCCCAATATCAGCATCAGCCCAATATCAGCATCAGCCCAATATCAGCATCAGCCCAATATCAGCATCAGCCCAATATCAGCATCAGCCCAATATCAGCATCAGCCCAATATCAGCATCAGCCCAATATCAGCATCAGCCCAATATCAGCATCAGCCCAATATCAGCATCAGCCCAATATCAGCATCAGCCCAATATCAGCATCAGCCCAATATCAGCATCAGCCCAATATCAGCATCAGCCCAATATCAGCATCAGCCCAATATCAGCATCAGCCCAATATCAGCATCAGCCCAATATCAGCATCAGCCCAATATCAGCATCAGCCCAATATCAGCATCAGCCCAATATCAGCATCAGCCCAATATCAGCATCAGCCCAATATCAGCATCAGCCCAATATCAGCATCAGCCCAATATCAGCATCAGCCCAATATCAGCATCAGCCCAATATCAGCATCAGCCCAATATCAGCATCAGCCCAATATCAGCATCAGCCCAATATCAGCATCAGCCCAATATCAGCATCAGCCCAATATCAGCATCAGCCCAATATCAGCATCAGCCCAATATCAGCATCAGCCCAATATCAGCATCAGCCCAATATCAGCATCAGCCCAATATCAGCATCAGCCCAATATCAGCATCAGCCCAATATCAGCATCAGCCCAATATCAGCATCAGCCCAATATCAGCATCAGCCCTAGACACTCTGCAGGCCTATAAGCTTGGCTGGGGGCAGAGAAGCAGCCCAATATGATATAATATCAGCTGATGCTGATATTGGGCTGATGCTGATATTGGGCTGATGCTGATATTGGGCTGATGCTGATATTGGGCTGATGCTGATATTGGGCTGATGCTGATATTGGGCTGATGCTGATATTGGGCTGATGCTGATATTGGGCTGATGCTGATATTGGGCTGATGCTGATATTGGGCTGATGCTGATATTGGGCTGATGCTGATATTGGGCTGATGCTGATATTGGGCTGATGCTGATATTGGGCTGATGCTGATATTGGGCTGATGCTGATATTGGGCTGATGCTGATATTGGGCTGATGCTGATATTGGGCTGATGCTGATATTGGGCTGATGCTGATATTGGGCTGATGCTGATATTGGGCTGATGCTGATATTGGGCTGATGCTGATATTGGGCTGATGCTGATATTGGGCTGATGCTGATATTGGGCTGATGCTGATATTGGGCTGATGCTGATATTGGGCTGATGCTGATATTGGGCTGATGCTGATATTGGGCTGATGCTGATATTGGGCTGATGCTGATATTGGGCTGATGCTGATATTGGGCTGATGCTGATATTGGGCTGATGCTGATATTGGGCTGATGCTGATATTGGGCTGATGCTGATATTGGGCTGATGCTGATATTGGGCTGATGCTGATATTGGGCTGATGCTGATATTGGGCTGATGCTGATATTGGGCTGATGCTGATATTGGGCTGATGCTGATATTGGGCTGATGCTGATATTGGGCTGATGCTGATATTGGGCTGATGCTGATATTGGGCTGATGCTGATATTGGGCTGATGCTGATATTGGGCTGATGCTGATATTGGGCTGATGCTGATATTGGGCTGATGCTGATATTGGGCTGATGCTGATATTGGGCTGATGCTGATATTGGGCTGATGCTGATATTGGGCTGATGCTGATATTGGGCTGATGCTGATATTGGGCTGATGCTGATATTGGGCTGATGCTGATATTGGGCTGATGCTGATATTGGGCTGATGCTGATATTGGGCTGATGCTGATATTGGGCTGATGCTGATATTGGGCTGATGCTGATATTGGGCTGATGCTGATATTGGGCTGATGCTGATATTGGGCTGATGCTGATATTGGGCTGATGCTGATATTGGGCTGATGCTGATATTGGGCTGATGCTGATATTGGGCTGATGCTGATATTGGGCTGATATTGATATTGGGCTGATATTGATATTGGGCTGATATAGGCCTGCAGAGTGTCTAGTTTGAAGATACAGACTCTGCTAAGCAAAAGTGAACAGGGCCAAACTGGGCTTATTTCGCTGTGAAAGTGAGATTTAGGCACGGACTTGGAAAACCTTGTCTGAACCCCTCCATCCTTCCTGTAGCTGCTCAGACTCTGCTTCTCTGCCCCCAGCCAAGCTTATAGGCCTGCAGAGTGTCTAGTTTTGAAGATACAGACTCTGCTAAGCAAAAGTGAACAGGGCCAAACTGGGCTTATTTCGCTGTGAAAGTGACATTTAGGCACGGAGTTGGAAAACCTTGTCTGAACCCTCCATCCTTCCTGTAGCTGCTCAGACTCTGCTTCTCTGCCCCCAGCCAAGCTTATAGGCCTGCAGAGTGTCTAGTTTTGAAGATACAGACTCTGCTAAGCAAAAGTGAACAGGGCCAAACTGGGCTTATTTCGCTGTGAAAGTGACATTTAGGCACGGAGTTGGAAAACCTTGTCTGAACCCCTCCATCCTTCCTGTAGCTGCTCAGACTCTGCTTCTCTGCCCCCAGCCAAGCTTATAGGCCTGCAGAGTGTCTAGTTTTGAAGATACAGACTCTGCTAAGCAAAAGTGAACAGGGCCAAACTGGGCTTATTTCGCTGTGAAAGTGACATTTAGGCACGGAGTTGGAAAACCTTGTCTGAACCCCTCCATCCTTCCTGTAGCTGCTCAGACTCTGCTTCTCTGCCCCCAGCCAAGCTTATAGGCCTGCAGAGTGTCTAGTTTTGAAGATACAGACTCTGCTAAGCAAAAGTGAACAGGGCCAAACTGGGCTTATTTCGCTGTGAAAGTGACATTTAGGCACGGAGTTGGAAAACCTTGTCTGAACCCCTCCATCCTTCCTGTAGCTGCTCAGACTCTGCTTCTCTGCCCCCAGCCAAGCTTATAGGCCTGCAGAGTGTCTAGTTTTGAAGATACAGACTCTGCTAAGCAAAAGTGAACAGGGCCAAACTGGGCTTATTTCGCTGTGAAAGTGACATTTAGGCACGGAGTTGGAAAACCTTGTCTGAACCCCTCCATCCTTCCTGTAGCTGCTCAGACTCTGCTTCTCTGCCCCCAGCCAAGCTTATAGGCCTGCAGAGTGTCTAGTTTTGAAGATACAGACTCTGCTAAGCAAAAGTGAACAGGGCCAAACTGGGCTTATTTCGCTGTGAAAGTGACATTTAGGCACGGAGTTGGAAAACCTTGTCTGAACCCCTCCATCCTTCCTGTAGCTGC
>NW_027638608.1:0-19562 GCF_951216825.1 Electrona antarctica
TCCCGTTAGTCCCAACATGCATTAAGGTTGGCGAACATGCACTGCTCCCGTTAGTCCCAACATGCATTAAGGTTGGAGAACATGCATTAAGGTTGGAGAACATGCATTAAGGTTGGAGAACATGCATTAAGGTTGGAGAACATGCATTAAGGTTGGCGAACATGCACTGCTCCCGTTAGTCCCAACATGCATTAAGGTTGGCGAACATGCACTGCTCCCGTTAGTCCCAACATGCATTAAGGTTGGCGAACATGCACTGCTCCCGTTAGTCCCAACATGCATTAAGGTTGGAGAACATGCATTAAGGTTGGAGAACATGCATTAAGGTTGGAGAACATGCATTAAGGTTGGAGAACATGCATTAAGGTTGGAGAACATGCATTAAGGTTGGAGAACATGCATTAAGGTTGGAGAACATGCATTAAGGTTGGAGAACATGCATTAAGGTTGGAGAACATGCATTAAGGTTGGCGAACATGCACTGCTCCCGTTAGTCCCAACATGCATTAAGGTTGGCGAACATGCACTGCTCCCGTTAGTCCCAACATGCATTAAGGTTGGCGAACATGCACTGCTCCCGTTAGTCCCAACATGCATTAAGGTTGGAGAACATGCATTAAGGTTGGAGAACATGCATTAAGGTTGGAGAACATGCATTAAGGTTGGAGAACATGCATTAAGGTTGGAGAACATGCATTAAGGTTGGAGAACATGCATTAAGGTTGGAGAACATGCATTAAGGTTGGAGAACATGCATTAAGGTTGGTGAACATGCATTAAGGTTGGAGAACATGCATTAAGGTTGGTGAACATGCATTAAGGTTGGAGAACATGCATTAAGGTTGGAGAACATGCATTAAGGTTGGCGAACATGCATTAAGGTTGGCGAACATGCATTAAGGTTGGCGAACATGCATTAAGGTTGGAGAACATGCATTAAGGTTGGCGAACATGCATTAAGGTTGGCGAACATGCATTAAGGTTGGAGAACATGCATTAAGGTTGGCGAACATGCATTAAGGTTGGCAAACATGCATTAAGGTTGGCAAACATGCATTAAGGTTGGCGAACATGCATTAAGGTTGGTGAACATGCATTAAGGTTGGCGAACATGCATTAAGGTTGGAGAACATGCACTGCTCCCGTTAGTCCCAACATGCATTAAGGTTGGAGAACATGCATTAAGGTTGGCGAACATGCACTGCTCCCGTTAGTCCCAACATGCATTAAGGTTGGCGAACATGCATTAAGGTTGGCGAACATGCATTAAGGTTGGCGAACATGCATTAAGGTTGGCGAACATGCATTAAGGTTGGCGAACATGCATTAAGGTTGGCGAACATGCATTAAGGTTGGCGAACATGCATTAAGGTTGGCGAACATGCACTGCTCCCGTTAGTCCCAACATGCATTAAGGTTGGCGAACATGCACTGCTCCCGTTAGTCCGAACATGCATTAAGGTTGGAGAACATGCACTGCTCCCGTTAGTCCGAACATGCATTAAGGTTGGCGAACATGCACTGCTCCCGTTAGTCCGAACATGCATTAAGGTTGGAGAACATGCACTGCTCCCGTTAGTCCCAACATGCATTAAGGTTGGCGAACATGCACTGCTCCCGTTAGTCCGAACATGCATTAAGGTTGGCGAACATGCACTGCTCCCGTTAGTCCCAACATGCATTAAGGTTGGAGAACATGCACTGCTCCCGTTAGTCCCAACATGCATTAAGGTTGGCGAACATGCATTAAGGTTGGAGAACATGCATTAAGGTTGGAGAACATGCATTAAGGTTGGAGAACATGCATTAAGGTTGGAGAACATGCATTAAGGTTGGAGAACATGCATTAAGGTTGGAGAACATGCATTAAGGTTGGTGAACATGCATTAAGGTTGGTGAACATGCACTGCTCCCGTTAGTCCGAACATGCATTAAGGTTGGCGAACATGCATTAAGGTTGGCGAACATGCACTGCTCCCGTTAGTCCGAACATGCATTAAGGTTGGAGAACATGCATTAAGGTTGGAGAACATGCATTAAGGTTGGAGAACATGCATTAAGGTTGGAGAACATGCATTAAGGTTGGTGAACATGCATTAAGGTTGGCGAACATGCATTAAGGTTGGCAAACATGCATTAAGGTTGGCGAACATGCATTAAGGTTGGCGAACATGCATTAAGGTTGGCAAACATGCATTAAGGTTGGCGAACATGCATTAAGGTTGGCGAACATGCATTAAGGTTGGCAAACATGCATTAAGGTTGGCGAACATGCATTAAGGTTGGTGAACATGCATTAAGGTTGGCGAACATGCACTGCTCCCGTTAGTCCCAACATGCATTAAGGTTGGCGAACATGCACTGCTCCCGTTAGTCCCAACATGCATTAAGGTTGGAGAACATGCATTAAGGTTGGCGAACATGCATTAAGGTTGGCGAACATGCATTAAGGTTGGCGAACATGCATTAAGGTTGGCGAACATGCACTGCTCCCGTTAGTCCCAACATGCATTAAGGTTGGCGAACATGCACTGCTCCCGTTAGTCCCAACATGCATTAAGGTTGGCGAACATGCACTGCTCCCGTTAGTCCCAACATGCATTAAGGTTGGAGAACATGCATTAAGGTTGGAGAACATGCATTAAGGTTGGAGAACATGCATTAAGGTTGGAGAACATGCATTAAGGTTGGCGAACATGCACTGCTCCCGTTAGTCCCAACATGCATTAAGGTTGGCGAACATGCACTGCTCCCGTTAGTCCCAACATGCATTAAGGTTGGCGAACATGCACTGCTCCCGTTAGTCCCAACATGCATTAAGGTTGGAGAACATGCATTAAGGTTGGAGAACATGCATTAAGGTTGGAGAACATGCATTAAGGTTGGAGAACATGCATTAAGGTTGGAGAACATGCATTAAGGTTGGAGAACATGCATTAAGGTTGGAGAACATGCATTAAGGTTGGAGAACATGCATTAAGGTTGGAGAACATGCATTAAGGTTGGCGAACA
The DNA here is from genome assembly GCF_951216825.1 of Electrona antarctica. Classification (NCBI taxonomy): domain Eukaryota; kingdom Metazoa; phylum Chordata; class Actinopteri; order Myctophiformes; family Myctophidae; genus Electrona; species Electrona antarctica. The sequence continues at coordinate 3,013 of NW_027638608.1, forward strand.
TGCACTGCTCCCGTTAGTCCCAACATGCATTAAGGTTGGCGAACATGCACTGCTCCCGTTAGTCCCAACATGCATTAAGGTTGGCGAACATGCACTGCTCCCGTTAGTCCCAACATGCATTAAGGTTGGAGAACATGCATTAAGGTTGGAGAACATGCATTAAGGTTGGAGAACATGCATTAAGGTTGGAGAACATGCATTAAGGTTGGAGAACATGCATTAAGGTTGGAGAACATGCATTAAGGTTGGAGAACATGCATTAAGGTTGGAGAACATGCATTAAGGTTGGTGAACATGCATTAAGGTTGGAGAACATGCATTAAGGTTGGTGAACATGCATTAAGGTTGGAGAACATGCATTAAGGTTGGAGAACATGCATTAAGGTTGGCGAACATGCATTAAGGTTGGCGAACATGCACTGCTCCCGTTAGTCCCAACATGCATTAAGGTTGGCGAACATGCACTGCTCCCGTTAGTCCCAACATGCATTAAGGTTGGAGAACATGCATTAAGGTTGGCGAACATGCATTAAGGTTGGCGAACATGCACTGCTCCCGTTAGTCCGAACATGCATTAAGGTTGGCGAACATGCATTAAGGTTGGCGAACATGCATTAAGGTTGGCGAACATGCATTAAGGTTGGCGAACATGCACTGCTCCCGTTAGTCCGAACATGCATTAAGGTTGGCGAACATGCACTGCTCCCGTTAGTCCCAACATGCATTAAGGTTGGCGAACATGCACTGCTCCCGTTAGTCCCAACATGCATTAAGGTTGGCGAACATGCACTGCTCCCGTTAGTCCCAACATGCATTAAGGTTGGCGAACATGCATTAAGGTTGGCGAACATGCACTGCTCCCGTTAGTCCGAACATGCATTAAGGTTGGCGAACATGCACTGCTCCCGTTAGTCCCAACATGCATTAAGGTTGGCGAACATGCACTGCTCCCGTTAGTCCCAACATGCATTAAGGTTGGCAAACATGCATTAAGGTTGGCAAACATGCATTAAGGTTGGCAAACATGCATTAAGGTTGGCAAACATGCATTAAGGTTGGCAAACATGCATTAAGGTTGGCGAACATGCATTAAGGTTGGCGAACATGCATTAAGGTTGGCAAACATGCATTAAGGTTGGCGAACATGCATTAAGGTTGGCAAACATGCATTAAGGTTGGCGAACATGCATTAAGGTTGGCGAACATGCATTAAGGTTGGCGAACATGCATTAAGGTTGGCGAACATGCATTAAGGTTGGCGAACATGCATTAAGGTTGGTGAACATGCATTAAGGTTGGTGAACATGCATTAAGGTTGGCGAACATGCATTAAGGTTGGCGAACATGCATTAAGGTTGGCGAACATGCATTAAGGTTGGCGAACATGCACTGCTCCCGTGCTTGCGGTTATGTTTAGGTTAGGGTTAGAGATAAGGATAGGGTTTTGATATAAGACTATATACTAAGACTAATCAATAAGACTAAATCAGAATTTGCTGTCAGAATTACAATTAAGACTGAGATTAAAGCAGAAATAGCATGTATTTTAAAACGTGTTCTTCAAAGTTATTTCTAATGGTTTGAACCTCAATCACCACTCTGATATAACCAGTCCATGGCATTTATTTCTGGACTTTGGAGCAGTTTTAGCTGCAGTACCACAATGTCCTGAGGTGGTGGGGGGCGCTGATATGCAAATGATTTAATATTTGAGTAATTTTAATACACTGATGCTAGATAAACACAGGCTTGTTTCCATTCCATGCCAGCTTGGAAAATCAACAATTTATTGTAAACAAAGTGGAAATGCAACTTTTGGAACTGAAGACTAAAGAGAGGGAGGAATTATACAAAATAGGGTGATACTGATGACATCACAAATACGAGCAAATCAGTTGAGCTTATTTGTTTATTGGTTTATTTGAAAGGATCCCCATTAGCAGTCATGGCAGTCAGCTGGTCTTCCTGGGGTCCATTAGCTGATACCATATAGCAGTCAGCTGGTCTTCCTGGGGTCCATTAGCTGATACCATATAGCAGTCAGCTGGTCTTCCTGGGGTCCATTAGCTGATACCATATAGCAGTCAGCTGGTCTTCCTGGGGTCCATTAGCTGATACCATATAGCAGTCAGCTAGTCTTCCTGGGGTCCATTAGCTGATACCATGGCAGTCAGCTAGTCTTCCTGGGGTCCATTAGCTGATACCATATAGCAGTCAGCTGGTCTTCCTGGGGTCCATTAGCTGATACCATATAGCAGTCAGCTAGTCTTCCTGGGGTCCATTAGCTGATACCATATAGCAGTCAGCTGGTCTTCCTGGGGTCCATTAGCTGATGCCATATAGCAGTCAGCTGGTCTTCCTGGGGTCCATTAGCTGATACCATATAGCAGTCAGCTGGTCTTCCTGGGGTCCATTAGCTGATACCATATAGCAGTCAGCTGGTCTTCCTGGGGTCCATTAGCTGATACCATATAGCAGTCAGCTGGTCTTCCTGGGGTCCATTAGCTGATACCATATAGCAGTCAGCTGGTCTTCCTGGGGTCCATTAGCTGATACCATATAGCAGTCAGCTAGTCTTCCTGGGGTCCATTAGCTGATACCATATAGCAGTCAGCTGGTCTTCCTGGGGTCCATTAGCTGATACCATATAGCAGTTAGCTGGTCTTCCTGGGGTCCATTAGCTGATGCCAACACAATTAAATAACAATTACGTATAAAACCGATTAAAACAAACACTAGTAAAGAATAACTTGTATATATTTAGCCTAAAGATGTTCTTTCAACTGGTCATTCAAGTAAATAACTCTTTACCTTTTTCTTAAAGGCTGATTTATTATTTGTTAGACGGATGTCAAGTGCTAACTTGTTCCAAAGATCTATAGCTCTATACATTACTGTTTTTTCATAGAGTTTGTGTTTGAACTAGGTACTATTCCCATTAACAGCATGCCTTGTATTGTGGGTGTGTATATCTTGACAATAATCTATTTATTCAAACAAAAACAAAGGCATCTTTGACTTAATAACACAAAAGAAAAATGTGGCCAAACTTGAGGAAATTCTTTGCTCAATAGTGAGCCATGAGCTGTTCATGAGAGCAATTTCCATAAAAGCCCCGATATGATGAGAAAGCCTGATTGTTCAAAATTGCGTATTTGTGGTGATATAAAACAGTACACACAGGAGAGCTATAAAACTAGACTAATCCATTTCAGATGACTAAATATGACTAAAACAAAATGATTATTCAAAAGACTAAGAAGGAGAATTTGCTGTCAAAATGAACACTGCTCCATATTTCACTTTATTTTCTTTCTTCACCAATGGCCTTTTTATCAGTGTTGATTTCCGGCTGTCAAAATCAACACTGATAGTCAGAGTCTTTTGAATAACATTTAATTTAGTTTTAGTCAGAGTCTTTTGAATAACATTTAATTTAGTTTTAGTCAGTCTTTTGAATAACATTTAATTTAGTTTTAGTCAGAGTCTTTTGAATAACATTTAATTTAGTTTTAGTCAGAGTCTTTTGAATAACATTTAATTTAGTTTTAGTCAGAGTCTTTTGAATAACATTTAATTTAGTTTTAGTCATAGTCTTTTGAATAACATTTAATTTAGTTTTAGTCATAGTCTTTTGAATAACATTTAATTTAGTTTTAGTCAGAGTCTTTTGAATAACATTTAATTTAGTTTTAGTCAGAGTCTTTTGAATAACATTTAATTTAGTTTTAGTCAGAGTCTTTTGAATAACATTTCATTTAGTTTTAGTCAGAGTCTTTTGAATAACATTTCATTTAGTTTTAGTCATGTTTGAACTGTCTGAAATGTTTTAGTGGTAGTCTAGTTTTAATCAACTAAATATCATAAGATTTTACAGTAGTACAAAAATGCACACATTTGATATTCCGGTGGGCCTTGATGACGTCGTAATCTGGCTGGTTTTACACTTGGTTGCATGCTGAAAATAACCAATCTACAAGTACACGCTCGCAACGCGTCACACGCTTGTAGATCTGCTATTTTCAGAGCGCAACTCAATCATAAAATGACTAATGTCGTTTAGTTCTACTGGATCTGTTTTCTATTTTTGAGTGGTGCAAACCACTCCAACAACCAGCTTTGTCTGTTTGTGTCTATGTATGTGTGTACCTGTACTTGTGTGTACCTGTACGTGGGATCCGAAACAATGAACATGGTTACTATGGTCACTGACATTACGTCAGACCACAGCTGATCAGGCTATATAAGACCTTGCACCACTCAGTTCACACGGGTGTGATTTTGTTTTATCTGTTGACGAAATAGTCAATGATTTTAGTCTTATAGTCATCATCATAGCTGAGGTTTTATTACGTTTTTATTAGTTTTGTATTAGTTTTTATTTTTTAGTTTGGAGCATCTGTCACTCTGTCTGAGCCCCTCCCTGATGTCTATACTTTTACAATCTTAGATTTTATAATGACCGCTGGATGATGTCAACGTGACCCCTCTGTCTCTAATTGTCTCTAATGCTTTGAAAATGTCAAAGCCGTCAGTGAAGAAAAGTACAGAGATGGCCATGGAAATGCTAATAATATATAGAGCAATTTGTGAAACAGGGTTACGAATCTCTCCATCATGGCCTTCCCTCTAGACTTTCTACCTAACCCATTCTGGGCGGGAACCCCTTTTGGTGTAGCATTTGCAAGCTCATAGCGCGCCTAGGTCTGCTTGTAGGTCTGCTATTTTTGAAAAATCGAAGAACGACTGACATAGAAACATAGCTTTTTCAGAAAACTGTCAGGATGTAGAAGACATTTTTAGAATCTGATCTCAGGTCAAAACGGGTTAATAAAATGAAGTACATTGGGTTGAGGTCTAAGTCTCTCCCTCTTTAAAAACACAGCCCGTGTTCTCCATCGTGTCTCCTGGACTAGTAAACAATGAGTAAAATGGTAAATGGTAGCATCAGGGCTCGCCAAAATACATTTTACTCGACTAAATCTGGGGTTCTCGCCAAAATTATTTTGGGAGGTCCCCAAATTATTAAAAAATAAATTAAAAAAAAATCTTTTTTTTGCAACTGAATGGCTGGAAGACCAAAGACATGGCCAAAGCATTTCCGGGGGTCCCCAGGGGGTCCCCAGCCAAAAAAATGTTGAGAACCCCTGGAGTAAATCAAATGCTATTTAGTCGACTAAAACTAGACTATAGCACTGAAACATTTCAGATTACTAATATGCGACTAAAACTGAATAGAGCCAGATTATTGAGGGCCTTGTAGACGGAGCAGGATTTCGTAGAGGGGATTCTTTGTTGTAGAAGTGACTCGTCTCTCTGTAGTTCTTAGAAGTGACTCGTCTCTCTGTAGTTCTTAGAAGTGACTCGTCTCTCTGTAGTTCTTAGAAGTGACTCGTCTCTCTGTAGTTCTTAGAAGTGACTCGTCTCTCTGTAGTTCTTAGAAGTGACTCATCTCTCTCTGTAGTTCTTAGAAGTGACTCATCTCTCTGTAGTTCTTAGAAGTGACTCATCTCTCTGTAGTTCTTAGAAGTGACTCATCTCTCTGTAGTTCTTAGAAGTGACTCGCCTCTCTGTAGTTCTTAGAAGTGACTCATGTCTCTGTAGTTCTTAGAAGTGACTCATCTCTCTCTGTAGTTCTTAGAAGTGACTCGTCTCTCTGTAGTTCTTAGAAGTGACTCATCTCTCTGTAGTTCTTAGAAGTGACTCATCTCTCTGTAGTTCTTAGAAGTGACTCATCTCTCTGTAGTTCTTAGAAGTGACTCGCCTCTCTGTAGTTCTTAGAAGTGACTCGTCTCTCTGTAGTTCTTAGAAGTGACTCATCTCTCTGTAGTTCTTAGAAGTGACTCATCTCTCTGTAGTTCTTAGAAGTGACTCATCTCTCTCTGTAGTTCTTAGAAGTGACTCATCTCTCTGTAGTTCTTAGAAGTGACTCATCTCTCTCTGTAGTTCTTAGAAGTGACTCATCTCTCTGTAGTTCTTAGAAGTGACTCGTCTCTCTGTAGTTCTTAGAAGTGACTCGTCTCTCTGTAGTTCTTAGAAGTGACTCATCTCTCTGTAGTTCTTAGAAGTGACTCATCTCTCTGTAGTTCTTAGAAGTGACTCGTCTCTCTGTAGTTCTTAGAAGTGACTCATCTCTCTCTGTAGTTCTTAGAAGTGACTCATCTCTCTCTGTAGTTCTTAGAAGTGACTCATCTCTCTGTAGTTCTTAGAAGTGACTCGTCTCTCTGTAGTTCTTAGAAGTGACTCGTCTCTCTGTAGTTCTTAGAAGTGACTCGTCTCTCTGTAGTTCTTAGAAGTGACTCATCTCTCTGTAGTTCTTAGAAGCTCCCGTACGTTTCAAATTCAAGTTCAGCCGACACTTCATTTCATTTCATACTCTTCAATGCATGCTTGGTGCGGCAGAGTGAATTTCACAATTACCAAATGGTCCTTTTCTGGCAAACCTTTGCAGACTTATTAACGCTAAAAGGCTTTGTGAGAGAGATTCTATCCCCAAGACAGAGAGAGAAAAAGGAAAGAGAGAGAGATTCTATACCCAAGTCCAGCTGGCCTGATTCCCCAGACCTTTTTATTTCCTATGTTCTTGGACCTCGTTATAGTGACCGGTCTTTTGTTCTGCTGTAGCACGACAGGCTCTGCCACAAAACCCTGATCATTAAGTGGGCTTCAACTTGGTGGAAAGAAGAGCTGGTATGAAAATAATGTGCTGCCTCAAGAAAGAAATGAAATCAAAACTATAATCACAGCCGTGTGAGTGAGGGGCCAACTTTTATCCTTTTTTTATCATTTTTATCCCACGACTTTGTAATCCTGGGTGCTGTATACTAACCTGACTCCGCCAGATGGGGCAGCAGAGAGTACACTGGGTTCCCCCCTCCTGCTCCCATCTGGGAACTCTCAGGCAGACTTGATGCCCGGCCACAAAACGGCCTGGCCAATCAGCAGCAGCTAGAGGCGAGATCAAGGCAGCACTGTGTATGTCTTGATCCCGCCGGTCAGCAGGTCAGGTCTTAGTGGGTTAGAGCAGGTCAGGTCTTAGTGGGTTAGAGCAGGTCAGGTCTTAGTGGGTTAGAGCAGGGGTTAGAGCAGGTCAGGTCTTAGTGGGTTAGAGCAGGTCAGGTCTTAGTGGGTTAGAGCAGGTCAGGTCTTAGTGGGTTAGAGCAGGTCAGGTCTTAGAGGGTTAGAGCAGGTCAGGTCTTAGTGGGTTAGAGCAGGGGTTAGAGCAGGTCAGGTCTTAGTGGGTTAGAGCAGGGGTTAGAGCAGGTCAGGTCTTAGAGGGTTAGAGCAGGTCAGGTCTTAGTGGGTTAGAGCAGGTCAGGTCTTAGTGGGTTAGAGCAGGTCAGGTCTTAGTGGGTTAGAGCAGGTCAGGTCTTAGTGGGTTAGAGCAGGTCAGGTCTTAGTGGGTTAGAGCAGGTCAGGTCTTAGTGGGTTAGAGCAGGTCAGGTCTTAGTGGGTTAGAGCAGGTCAGGTCTTAGAGGGTTAGAGCAGGTCAGGTCTTAGTGGGTTAGAGCAGGGGTTAGAGCAGGTCAGGTCTTAGAGGGTTAGAGCAGGTCAGGTCTTAGTGGGTTAGAGCAGGTCAGGTCTTAGTGGGTTAGAGCAGGTCAGGTCTTAGTGGGTTAGAGCAGGGGTTAGAGCAGGTCAGGTCTTAGTGGGTTAGAGCAGGTCAGGTCTTAGTGGGTTAGAGCAGGGGTTAGAGCAGGTCAGGTCTTAGTGGGTTAGAGCAGGTCAGGTCTTAGTGGGTTAGAGCAGGGGTTAGAGCAGGTCAGGTCTTAGTGGGTTAGAGCAGGTCAGGTCTTAGTGGGTTAGAGCAGGTCAGGTCTTAGTGGGTTAGAGCAGGTCAGGTCTTAGTGGGTTAGAGCAGGGGTTAGAGCAGGTCAGGTCTTAGTGGGTTAGAGCAGGTCAGGTCTTAGTGGGTTAGAGCAGGGGTTAGAGCAGGTCAGGTCTTAGTGGGTTAGAGCAGGTCAGGTCTTAGTGGGTTAGAGCAGGGGTTAGAGCAGGTCAGGTCTTAGTGGGTTAGAGCAGGTCAGGTCTTAGTGGGTTAGAGCAGGTCAGGTCTTAGTGGGTTAGAGCAGGTCAGGTCTTAGTGGGTTAGAGCAGGTCAGGTCTTAGAGGGTTAGAGCAGGTCAGGTCTTAGTGGGTTAGAGCAGGTCAGGTCTTAGTGGGTTAGAGCAGGTCAGGTCTTAGTGGGTTAGAGCAGGGGTTAGAGCAGGTCAGGTCTTAGTGGGTTAGAGCAGGTCAGGTCTTAGTGGGTTAGAGCAGGGGTTAGAGCAGGTCAGGTCTTAGTGGGTTAGAGCAGGTCAGGTCTTAGAGGGTTAGAGCAGGTCAGGTCTTAGTGGGTTAGAGCAGGTCAGGTCTTAGTGGGTTAGAGCAGGTCAGGTCTTAGTGGGTTAGAGCAGGTCAGGTCTTAGTGGGTTAGAGCAGGGGTTAGAGCAGGTCAGGTCTTAGTGGGTTAGAGCAGGTCAGGTCTTAGTGGGTTAGAGCAGGGGTTAGAGCAGGTCAGGTCTTAGTGGGTTAGAGCAGGTCAGGTCTTAGAGGGTTAGAGCAGGTCAGGTCTTAGTGGGTTAGAGCAGGGGTTAGAGCAGGTCAGGTCTTAGAGGGTTAGAGCAGGGGTTAGAGCAGGGGTTAGAGCAGGTCAGGTCTTAGTGGGTTAGAGCAGGGGTTAGAGCAGGGGTTAGAGCAGGTCAGGTCTTAGTGGGTTAGAGCAGGGGTTAGAGCAGGGGTTAGAGCAGGTCAGGTCTTAGTGGGTTAGAGCAGGTCAGGTCTTAGTGGGTTAGAGCAGGTCAGGTCTTAGTGGGTTAGAGCAGGTCAGGTCTTAGTGGGTTAGAGCAGGTCAGGTCTTAGTGGGTTAGAGCAGGTCAGGTCTTAGTGGGTTAGAGCAGGTCAGGTCTTAGTGGGTTAGAGCAGGTCAGGTCTTAGTGGGTTAGAGCAGGTCAGGTCTTAGTGGGTTAGAGCAGGTCAGGTCTTAGTGGGTTAGAGCAGGTCAGGTCTTAGTGGGTTAGAGCAGGGGTGCCCAAAAGGTAGACAGCGATCTACCAGTAGACCACAAGGGCTGTGCAGGTAGATCACATGACATGCCCCTAAAAAGTATAGGGCCACTTGAATTAAGGCAACTTGATTGATTGACATCAAAAAGGGCCCGTCAGCTCAAACCCACTATTTTGTTTTCAAGAGTGTTGCTGTGCACAAACGTCAGTAGCATTACAGATTAAATACAAAAAACCCTAGCTATTCCATTTCTCCCCCTCTATTTCCAATTCCAAGTGTATTTGTCTTATATGCAACGCCAGCTCTGCTATTCCATATTTAAACTATTTTCAGCAATGGTATAATGTTCTTTTTTTGGCGGGTAGTCAAAAAAGTGTGGGCACCCCTGGGTTAGAGGAAGGGTTAGAGGAAGGGTTGAGTCTGACCACAATACCAGGAAGGGAGACGTTGAGTCTGACCTCAATACCAGGAAGTAAGACGTTGAGTCTGACCACAATACCAGGAAGGGAGACGTTGAGTCTGACCACAATACCAGGAAGGGAGACGTTGAGTCTGACCACAATACCAGGAAGGAAGATGTTGAGTCTGACCACAATACCAGGAAGGGAGACGTTGAGTCTGACCACAATACCAGGAAGGAAGACGTTGAGTCTGACCACAATACAAGGAAGGGAGACGTTGAGTCTGACCACAATACCAGGAAGGAAGACGTTGAGTCTAACCACAATACCAGGAAGGGAGACGTTGAGTCTGACCACAATACCAGGAAGGGAGACGTTGAGTCTGACCTCAATACCAGGAAGGGAGACGTTGAGTCTGACCACAATACCAGGAAGGAAGACGTTGAGTCTGACCACAATACCAGGAAGGGAGACGTTGAGTCTGACCACAATACCAGGAAGGAAGACGTTGAGGCTGACCACAATACCAGGAAGGAAGACGTTGAGTCTGACCTCAATACCAGGAAGGGAGACGTTGAGTCTGACCACAATACCAGGAAGGGAGACGTTGATTCTGACCACGATACCAGGAAGGGAGACGTTGAGTCTGACCACGATACCAGGAAGGGAGACGTTGATTCTGACCACGATACCAGGAAGGGAGACGTTGAGTCTGACCACGATACCAGGAAGGGAGACGTTGAGTCTGACCACGATACCAGGAAGGGAGACGTTGAGTCTGACCTCCATACCAGGAAGGGAGACGTTGAGTCTGACCTCAATACCAGGAAGGGAGACGTTGAGTCTGACCACAATACCAGGAAGGGAGACGTTGAGTCTGACCACAATACCAGGAAGGGAGACGTTGAGTCTGACCTCGATACCAGGAAGGGAGACGTTGAGTCTGACCTCAATACCAGGAAGGGAGACGTTGAGTCTGACCTCAATACCAGGAAGGGAGACGTTGAATCTGACCACGATACCAGGAAGGGAGACGTTGAGTCTGACCACAATACCAGGAAGGGAGACGTTGAGTCTGACCTCGATACCAGGAAGGGAGACGTTGAGTCTGACCTCAATACCAGGAAGGGAGACGTTGAGTCTGACCTCAATACCAGGAAGGGAGACGTTGAGTCTGACCTCGATACCAGGAAGGGAGACGTTGAGTCTGACCACGATACCAGGAAGGGAGACGTTGAGTCTGACCTCGATACCAGGAAGGGAGACGTTGAGTCTGACCTCAATACCAGGAAGGGAGACGTTGAGTCTGACCTCGATACCAGGAAGGGAGACGTTGAGTCTGACCACGACACCAGGAAGGGAGACGTTGAGTCTGACCTCGATACCAGGAAGGGAGACGTTGAGTCTGACCTCAATACCAGGAAGGGAGACGTTGAGTCTGACCTCGATACCAGGAAGGGAGACGTTGAGTCTGACCACGATACCAGGAAGGGAGACGTTGAGTCTGACCACGATACCAGGAAGGGAGACGTTGAGTCTGACCTCGATACCAGGAAGGGAGACGTTGAGTCTGACCTCAATACCAGGAAGGGAGACGTTGAGTCTGACCTCGATACCAGGAAGGGAGACGTTGAGTCTGACCACGATACCAGGAAGGGAGACGTTGAGTCTGACCTCAATACCAGGAAGGGAGACGTTGAGTCTGACCACAATACCAGGAAGGGAGACGTTGAGTCTGACCTCGATACCAGGAAGGGAGACGTTGAGTCTGACCTCAATACCAGGAAGGGAGACGTTGAGTCTGACCACAATACCAGGAAGGGAGACGTTGAGTCTGACCACAATACCAGGAAGGCCAAAAGTAGCTCAGTACAGTTACTTAAGTACTGTACCTAACAACACTTCCAGTGCGCCAGGATTTTTCAAAAATAAAGGCGCTACAGTGCCCAGCGGATGAGGCAGATTTTACTCTGAAAAGCACCGCCTTCCATTTCCCCCTCAAACCGGGAGGTATAATTTCTAGGGATGTGCTGATGAGACAGTTCGGCCGATATCGATATCCGATATAATTAATTGCTGTTACGGCCGATAACCGATATTACCGATGTCGATATGATCTCCTTCTGTATTGAGAAATTATAATACTTTTGTCCATTCTGAAAAATACATGTAACATGGTGTCTGCACTGCAGGCTTAGGCAAGTCAGATTTAACTTAAATACCTTTATATTTAATATTGTGAGCTTGTAGATCTGTTCAAGCTGTTACTTTGGGCTTGTTTATCAGTAAAGACAGATCGATTAATCGGACCGATTAACTGGTTCCGTCCATCCGCCGTGTCCACACGTCCTAGGGAATCGAACCGAGGACCGAGTACATCCGACGTCCTCAGACGTGCTAGCGCATCCTCAATGATACCGGGCGAGAGAGTAATATTCTGAATTTTTTCCTTTTTTTATTTGTCAGTTCGCCTTTCGGCTACCGTATGCTACGCTCTCCGTGGTTTTGAACGGATCGATGTACTAGCGCCTCATTTCTGCTCCTCATCCGTCTCTCCCGCAAAATATGAACGCTTTTTGGATCATATATCGTATAAATTAAAACGATAGCAAAGTAAGCTAGCAATGTAAAGAGGGTTTCATGGGGTTTCAGAGTAAAAGCGGCCATGTCTTTCCGGCACCCCAGAGCTCCTATATTTTGAAGGAATCCCGGCACCAATTGTGTTAATGAATCGGTCTGATTGATTAATCGAACCGATGCCGATTAATCTAAAAACAACACACACCATCATGTCTCCTCTCCTTGTCTCCTCTCCTCGTCTCCTCTCCTCTCTCCTTCAGACACACACCATATAATGCCCTGTCTCTGATCATGTCTCCTCTCCTCGTCTCCTTTCCTCGTCTCCTCTCCTCTCTCCTTCAGACACACACCATAATGCCCTGTCTCTGATCATGTCTCCTCTCCTCGTCTCCTCTCCTCGTCTCCTCTCCTCTCTCCTTCAGACACACACCATAATGCCCTGTCTCTGATCATGTCTCCTCTCCTTGTCTCCTCTCCTCGTCTCCTCTCCTCATCTCCTCTCTCCTTCAGACACACACCATAATGCCCTGTCTCTGATCATGTCTCCTCTCCTTGTCTCCTCTCCTCGTCTCCTCTCCTCTCTCCTTCAGACACACACCATATAATGCCCTGTCTCTGATCATGTCTCCTCTCCTTGTCTCCTCTCCTCGTCTCCTCTCCTCTCTCCTTCAGACACACACCATATAATGCCCTGTCTCTGATCATGTCTCCTCTCCTCGTCTCCTCTCCTCGTCTCCTCTCCTCGTCTCCTCTCCTCTCTCCTTCAGACACACACCATAATGCCCTGTCTCTGATCATGTCTCCTCTCCTTGTCTCCTCTCCTCGTCTCCTCTCCTCTCTCCTTCAGACACACACCATCTTCTCCTTGCTGGGCCTGGACCACGCCTACGTCACTAGCATCGGCCGCCTCATCGGGGTCGTCTCGTTGAAAGAGGTAAGCCCAAAACACACACCGCTATGTTTAACCCATTCTGGACGGGAAGCAGAATCTAGCAGATCTAATAGCAGATCTACAAGCTCGTAGCGCGGCACCGAGTGCCCGGTGTCGTTCCACACCCCCACAGGGAGGGCAGTGCCCGGTGTCGTTCCACACCCCCACAGGGAGTGCAGTGCCCTGGTGTCGTTCCACACCCCCACAGGGAGGGCAGTGCCCGGTGTCGTTCCACACCCCCACAGGGAGTGCAGTGCCCTGGTGTCGTTCCACACCCCCACAGGGAGTGCAGTGCCCTGGTGTCGTTCCACACCCCCACAGGGAGTGCAGTGCCCTGGTGTCGTTCCACACCCCCACAGGGAGGGCGAAACATGACTCACGATTCCCAGAGTCGGGCGGCTTAATTAATTTAGACCTGAGGACGATTCTACAAATATCTTCTAAATCCTGACAGTTTTCTGAAAAACTTCATGTTTCTATGTCAGTGGTGCTCAACCTTTTTCATGTCAAGGACCCCCAAATATAATTGTGTAATTGGTAATAATGTAATTGGCCGCCGACCCCCGTCCGAAAATATGTTGTTCCAGGGACCCCCCCAGAAGCAAAGAAGCAAAGAAAAACGTTCGCTCTGAAAGAATATATATTCAAAGATTTGCGCCACATTTACGTGATTTTTCAAAAATAGCAGACCTACAAGCTTGTAGATCTGCTATTTTTCAATAGCTAAACTAAGCATAACATAATGCTTAAAACACCAAAAGGGGTTCCCGCCCAGAATGGGTTAATTCATGCTGAAGTTCGAATGGTAAATGGTGCATTTATATAGCGCCTTTATCCAAGGCGCTTTACATAGATGTGCATTACATTCACCCATTCACACACACATTCATACACCGATTGCGGTGGAAGCCATGCAAGGTACCAACCAGCACATCGGGAGCAATTTGGGGTTCAGTGTCTTGCCCAAGGACACTTCGACATGTAGACAGGAGGAGCCGGGATTCGAACCGCCGACCCATGGATCATTGGACGACCTGCTCTACCTCCTGAGCCACAGTCGAATGGAGACGACCTGCTCTACCTCCTGAGCCACAGTCGAATGGAGACGACCTGCTCTACCTCTTGAGCCACAGTCGAATGGAGACGACCTGCTCTACCTCCTGAGCCACAGTCGAATGGAGACGACCTGCTCTACCTCCTGAGCCACAGTCGAATGGAGACGACCTGCTCTACCTCCTGAGCCACAGTCGAATGGAGACGACCTGCTCTACCTCCTGAGCCACAGTCGAATGGAGACGACCTGCTCTACCTCCTGAGCCACAGTCGAATGGAGACGACCTGCTCTACCTCCTGAGCCACAGTCGAATGGAGACGACCTGCTCTACCTCCTGAGCCACAGTCGAATGGAGTTTGAAGTTTGTAGGTGAAGAGGAGGAGGGAAAAAAAGCACACAAAGTTTTGGGGGAGACTAAATAATAAATCTACAGCAGATATAGTGGAAACAAAGTGCGTGGGTTCTCCCAGAGAGTCCCGCTAAAAATAGAAAGTAAAATGAGGCCCGGGACATCAGCGGGGGAACACCGACCGTGAAACCAAACGTTATAGCAGCCCCTCATACCTCCCTCTCCCTCCCCGTATATTTAGTGTTTTATCTCCAGGGTTTCGACTGTATTTTATATATACCGTTACCATAGAATATTTCTGACATTTTGAGTGCAAAGATGAAAAGGCTATCGTGGCTGAAAGTGATGTGCTGTTATCCCCCCGATGACCTGGCAACTATGTGCTGTTATCCCCCCGATGACCTGGCAACTCTAACCCATTCTGGACGGGAACCCCTGTTGGTGTTTTAAGCACTATGTTGTATTTTAGCTGTTGAAAAATAGCAGATCTACAAGCTCGTAGCGCGGCACCGAGTGCCACGCTACGAGCTTGTAGGTCTGCTATTTTTGAAAAACCCGTGAAAATGTGTCGCAAATCTTTGAATACTGTATATATTCTTTCACAGCTAAACGTTTTTAACTCAAATCTTTGCTTCTGGGGGGGGGGGGGGGGGGGGGGGGGTCCTTGACATGAAATATTGAGCACCACTGATATAGAAACATGGGTATTACAGAAAACTGTTACATTTCGATATCAGGCCTAAATGGCTTCAGTACTGAGAGAATCGACCTGCCAGTGTCTGGAGGAGGACCTTATAGGACAACGTTGACAAACTGACAGACTGTATTGAGCCTCTACGACTGGTTCACATCAAGGACCCCCAGATTGACACTAATTAGCCCCGCGGACCCCCGTTTGAAAAGATTAGTGATTCTCAACCCGTTTAATTTCAAGGACCCCCAGTATTGACACTAATTAGAAACCGTGGACCCCCGTTTGAAAAGATTAGTGATTCTCAACCCGTTTAATTTCAAGGACCCCCAGTATTGACACTAATTAGAAACCGCGGACCCCCGTTTGAAAAGATTAGTGATTCTCAACCCGTTTAATTTCAAGGACCCCCAGTATTGACACTAATTAGAAACCGTGGACCCCCGTTTGAAAAGATATTCCAGGGACTAGTGATTCTCAACCCGTCTAATTTCAAGGACCCCCAGTATTGACATGCATATTAGTCTACGGACCCCCATTTAATGGCATTTCTATCTCATTTCTAACTCTTTTAACTCTGAGAGTGTACAAAACATTTTTACACTCTCAGAGTTACAGACCCATAAGGATCCATTTGGTTCCAAACTATCATTTAGCTGGGGACCCCCTGGAACTCCCTCAAGGACCCCCTGGAGGTCCTTGAGCTGAAACGGAAGAAAGCAACACGTGAAATAAAATAACTCATAACCGAAGTCCTGACGTCACTGCCCTCTACTGTCAGTAGAGGGCGTCAGTCCACAGGTTCATGTACTTTTTATTTGCATTGTAATCTCCATACGGGGATTTTAGATCGCCTCATATAAGAACTGTGTTTGAAAAATAAACCGATCACCCACGGCCTTTTCACTCATATGGATATGAAGCATCGACTGAAGGTGGAAATGTACAAATATACCCAAAGAGTAACAAAATAAACGTTAGAAACAAGTCAAACAACCCAGAGACTACATTTCCGGGTATGCGGGGTGACTGCATCTGCCCGTCGCACAACATAAACTGAATGTTTATTTTTATTTTATTGATATTTAATGTTTCGTGGTTAGTACGAGTCGAGTCACCACCAGCTGAGCTTACGTCAACGAGGAATCTCAGGAACGCAATGTGTTGACAGCTGGGCGTGACGTATATTAGCAGCGACATTGCCTTCATATGTAGTTTCAAGGCTTTTGCGGCCACATTAATTGCATTTTCTCCAGAAACTGGCTGTATCAAATATGAATGGACATCATTAACGACACACAGCCACTCCCCTGACAGAAAGGCCGGGGTGGTCGGTTTATTTTTCAAACACAGTTCTTATATGAAGCGACCTAAAATGGCCCCATGGAGATTTCAATGCAAATACATGAACCTGTGTGTTGGTGCCCTCTACTGAAAGTGACGTCAGACTTCGGTGCTCTATTCTGGGGGGCCAAGATTTTGGGCCAATCTATACGAGCACACATCGCATCGCAAACGCCACAGCTTAACCCCATTTAGACCTGAGAACTACAATTCTA
>NW_027638607.1:0-70000 GCF_951216825.1 Electrona antarctica
AAGCTTATAGGCCTGCAGAGTGTCTAGGGCTGATGCTGATATTGGGTCTGATGCTGATATTGGGGCCTGATGCTTGATATTGGGCTGATGCTGATATTGGGCTGATGCTGATATTGGGCTGATGCAAGATATTAGGGCTGAATGCTGATATGGGCTGATAGCTGATATTGGGCTGATGCTGATATTGGGCTGATGCTGATATTGGGCTGATGCTGATATTGGGCTGATGCTGATATTGGGCTGATGCTGATATTGGGCTGATGCTGATATTGGGCTGATGCTGATATTGGGCTGATGCTGATATTGGGCTGATGCTGATATTGGGCTGATGCTGATATTGGGCTGATGCTGATATTGGGCTGATGCTGATATTGGGCTGATGCTGATATTGGGCTGATGCTGATATTGGGCTGATGCTGATATTGGGCTGATGCTGATATTGGGCTGATGCTGATATTGGGCTGATGCTGATATTGGGCTGATGCTGATATTGGGCTGATGCTGATATTGGGCTGATGCTGATATTGGGCTGATGCTGATATTGGGCTGATGCTGATATTGGGCTGATGCTGATATTGGGGCTGATGCTGATATTGGGCTGATGCTGATATTGGGCTGATGCTGATATTGGGCTGATGCTGATATTGGGCTGATGCTGATATTGGGCTGATGCTGATATTGGGCTGATGCTGATATTGGGCTGATGCTGATATTGGGCTGATGCTGATATTGGGCTGATGCTGATATTGGGGCTGATGCTGATATTGGGCTGATGCTGATATTGGGCTGATGCTGATATTGGGCTGATGCTGATATTGGGCTGATGCTGATATTGGGCTGATGCTGATATTGGGCTGATGCTGATATTGGCTGATGCTGATATTGGGCTGATGCTGATATTGGGCTGATGCTGATATTGGGCTGATGCTGATATTGGGCTGATGCTGATATTGGGCTGATGCTGATATTGGGCTGATGCTGATATTGGGCTGATGCTGATATTGGGCTGATGCTGATATTGGGCTGATGCTGATATTGGGCTGATGCTGATATTGGGCTGATGCTGATATTGGGCTGATGCTGATATTGGGCTGATGCTGATATTGGGCTGATGCTGATATTGGGCTGATGCTGATATTGGGCTGATGCTGATATTGGGCTGATGCTGATATTGGGCTGATGCTGATATTGGGCTGATGCTGATATTGGGCTGATGCTGATATTGGGCTGATGCTGATATTGGGCTGATTGATTGCTGATATTGGCCTGCAGAGTGTCTAGTTTTGGAAGATACAGAACTCTGGCTAAGCAAAGTGAACAGGGCCAAACTGGGACTTATTTCGCTGTGAAAGTGAGATTTAGGCACGGACTTGGAAAACCTTGTCTGAACCCTCCATCCTTCCTGTAGCTGCTCAGACTCTGCTTCTCTGCCCCCAGCCAAGCTTATAGGCCTGCAGAGTGTCTAGTTTTGAAGATACAGACTCTGCTAAGCAAAAGTGAACAGGGCCAAACTGGGCTTATTTCGCTGTGAAAGTGACATTTAGGCACGGAGTTGGAAAACCTTGTCTGAACCCCTCCATCCTTCCTGTAGCTGCTCAGACTCTGCTTCTCTGCCCCCAGCCAAGCTTATAGGCCTGCAGAGTGTCTAGTTTTGAAGATACAGACTCTGCTAAGCAAAAGTGAACAGGGCCAAACTGGGCTTATTTCGCTGTGAAAGTGACATTTAGGCACGGAGTTGGAAAACCTTGTCTGAACCCCTCCATCCTTCCTGTAGCTGCTCAGACTCTGCTTCTCTGCCCCCAGCCAAGCTTATAGGCCTGCAGAGTGTCTAGTTTTGAAGATACAGACTCTGCTAAGCAAAAGTGAACAGGGCCAAACTGGGCTTATTTCGCTGTGAAAGTGACATTTAGGCACGGAGTTGGAAAACCTTGTCTGAACCCCTCCATCCTTCCTGTAGCTGCTCAGACTCTGCTTCTCTGCCCCCAGCCAAGCTTATAGGCCTGCAGAGTGTCTAGTTTTGAAGATACAGACTCTGCTAAGCAAAAGTGAACAGGGCCAAACTGGGCTTATTTCGCTGTGAAAGTGACATTTAGGCACGGAGTTGGAAAACCTTGTCTGAACCCCTCCATCCTTCCTGTAGCTGCTCAGACTCTGCTTCTCTGCCCCCAGCCAAGCTTATAGGCCTGCAGAGTGTCTAGTTTTGAAGATACAGACTCTGCTAAGCAAAAGTGAACAGGGCCAAACTGGGCTTATTTCGCTGTGAAAGTGACATTTAGGCACGGAGTTGGAAAACCTTGTCTGAACCCCCTCCATCCTTCCTGTAGCTGCTCAGACTCTGCTTCTCTGCCCCCAGCCAAGCTTATAGGCCTGCAGAGTGTCTAGTTTTGAAGATACAGACTCTGCTAAGCAAAAGTGAACAGGGCCAAACTGGGCTTATTTCGCTGTGAAAGTGACATTTAGGCACGGAGTTGGAAAACCTTGTCTGAACCCCTCCATCCTTCCTGTAGCTGCTCAGACTCTGCTTCTCTGCCCCCAGCCAAGCTTATAGGCCTGCAGAGTGTCTAGTTTTGAAGATACAGACTCTGCTAAGCAAAAGTGAACAGGGCCAAACTGGGCTTATTTCGCTGTGAAAGTGACATTTAGGCACGGAGTTGGAAAACCTTGTCTGAACCCCTCCATCCTTCCTGTAGCTGCTCAGACTCTGCTTCTCTGCCCCCAGCCAAGCTTATAGGCCTGCAGAGTGTCTAGTTTTGAAGATACAGACTCTGCTAAGCAAAAGTGAACAGGGCCAAACTGGGCTTATTTCGCTGTGAAAGTGACATTTAGGCACGGAGTTGGAAAACCTTGTCTGAACCCCTCCATCCTTCCTGTAGCTGCTCAGACTCTGCTTCTCTGCCCCCAGCCAAGCTTATAGGCCTGCAGAGTGTCTAGTTTTGAAGATACAGACTCTGCTAAGCAAAAGTGAACAGGGCCAAACTGGGCTTATTTCGCTGTGAAAGTGACATTTAGGCACGGAGTTGGAAAACCTTGTCTGAACCCCTCCATCCTTCCTGTAGCTGCTCAGACTCTGCTTCTCTGCCCCCAGCCAAGCTTATAGGCCTGCAGAGTGTCTAGTTTTGAAGATACAGACTCTGCTAAGCAAAAGTGAACAGGGCCAAACTGGGCTTATTTCGCTGTGAAAGTGACATTTAGGCACGGAGTTGGAAAACCTTGTCTGAACCCCTCCATCCTTCCTGTAGCTGCTCAGACTCTGCTTCTCTGCCCCCAGCCAAGCTTATAGGCCTGCAGAGTGTCTAGTTTTGAAGATACAGACTCTGCTAAGCAAAAGTGAACAGGGCCAAACTGGGCTTATTTCGCTGTGAAAGTGACATTTAGGCACGGAGTTGGAAAACCTTGTCTGAACCCCTCCATCCTTCCTGTAGCTGCTCAGACTCTGCTTCTCTGCCCCCAGCCAAGCTTATAGGCCTGCAGAGTGTCTAGTTTTGAAGATACAGACTCTGCTAAGCAAAAGTGAACAGGGCCAAACTGGGCTTATTTCGCTGTGAAAGTGACATTTAGGCACGGAGTTGGAAAACCTTGTCTGAACCCCTCCATCCTTCCTGTAGCTGCTCAGACTCTGCTTCTCTGCCCCCAGCCAAGCTTATAGGCCTGCAGAGTGTCTAGTTTTGAAGATACAGACTCTGCTAAGCAAAAGTGAACAGGGCCAAACTGGGCTTATTTCGCTGTGAAAGTGACATTTAGGCACGGAGTTGGAAAACCTTGTCTGAACCCCTCCATCCTTCCTGTAGCTGCTCAGACTCTGCTTCTCTGCCCCCAGCCAAGCTTATAGGCCTGCAGAGTGTCTAGTTTTGAAGATACAGACTCTGCTAAGCAAAAGTGAACAGGGCCAAACTGGGCTTATTTCGCTGTGAAAGTGACATTTAGGCACGGAGTTGGAAAACCTTGTCTGAACCCCTCCATCCTTCCTGTAGCTGCTCAGACTCTGCTTCTCTGCCCCCAGCCAAGCTTATAGGCCTGCAGAGTGTCTAGTTTTGAAGATACAGACTCTGCTAAGCAAAAGTGAACAGGGCCAAACTGGGCTTATTTCGCTGTGAAAGTGACATTTAGGCACGGAGTTGGAAAACCTTGTCTGAACCCCTCCATCCTTCCTGTAGCTGCTCAGACTCTGCTTCTCTGCCCCCAGCCAAGCTTATAGGCCTGCAGAGTGTCTAGTTTTGAAGATACAGACTCTGCTAAGCAAAAGTGAACAGGGCCAAACTGGGCTTATTTCGCTGTGAAAGTGACATTTAGGCACGGAGTTGGAAAACCTTGTCTGAACCCCTCCATCCTTCCTGTAGCTGCTCAGACTCTGCTTCTCTGCCCCCAGCCAAGCTTATAGGCCTGCAGAGTGTCTAGTTTTGAAGATACAGACTCTGCTAAGCAAAAGTGAACAGGGCCAAACTGGGCTTATTTCGCTGTGAAAGTGACATTTAGGCACGGAGTTGGAAAACCTTGTCTGAACCCCTCCATCCTTCCTGTAGCTGCTCAGACTCTGCTTCTCTGCCCCCAGCCAAGCTTATAGGCCTGCAGAGTGTCTAGTTTTGAAGATACAGACTCTGCTAAGCAAAAGTGAACAGGGCCAAACTGGGCTTATTTCGCTGTGAAAGTGACATTTAGGCACGGAGTTGGAAAACCTTGTCTGAACCCCTCCATCCTTCCTGTAGCTGCTCAGACTCTGCTTCTCTGCCCCCAGCCAAGCTTATAGGCCTGCAGAGTGTCTAGTTTTGAAGATACAGACTCTGCTAAGCAAAAGTGAACAGGGCCAAACTGGGCTTATTTCGCTGTGAAAGTGACATTTAGGCACGGAGTTGGAAAACCTTGTCTGAACCCCTCCATCCTTCCTGTAGCTGCTCAGACTCTGCTTCTCTGCCCCCAGCCAAGCTTATAGGCCTGCAGAGTGTCTAGTTTTGAAGATACAGACTCTGCTAAGCAAAAGTGAACAGGGCCAAACTGGGCTTATTTCGCTGTGAAAGTGACATTTAGGCACGGAGTTGGAAAACCTTGTCTGAACCCCTCCATCCTTCCTGTAGCTGCTCAGACTCTGCTTCTCTGCCCCCAGCCAAGCTTATAGGCCTGCAGAGTGTCTAGTTTTGAAGATACAGACTCTGCTAAGCAAAAGTGAACAGGGCCAAACTGGGCTTATTTCGCTGTGAAAGTGACATTTAGGCACGGAGTTGGAAAACCTTGTCTGAACCCCTCCATCCTTCCTGTAGCTGCTCAGACTCTGCTTCTCTGCCCCCAGCCAAGCTTATAGGCCTGCAGAGTGTCTAGTTTTGAAGATACAGACTCTGCTAAGCAAAAGTGAACAGGGCCAAACTGGGCTTATTTCGCTGTGAAAGTGACATTTAGGCACGGAGTTGGAAAACCTTGTCTGAACCCCTCCATCCTTCCTGTAGCTGCTCAGACTCTGCTTCTCTGCCCCCAGCCAAGCTTATAGGCCTGCAGAGTGTCTAGTTTTGAAGATACAGACTCTGCTAAGCAAAAGTGAACAGGGCCAAACTGGGCTTATTTCGCTGTGAAAGTGACATTTAGGCACGGAGTTGGAAAACCTTGTCTGAACCCCTCCATCCTTCCTGTAGCTGCTCAGACTCTGCTTCTCTGCCCCCAGCCAAGCTTATAGGCCTGCAGAGTGTCTAGTTTTGAAGATACAGACTCTGCTAAGCAAAAGTGAACAGGGCCAAACTGGGCTTATTTCGCTGTGAAATTTCGATGTCACTTTCACAGCGAAATAAGCCCAGTTTGGCCCTGTTCACTTTTGCTTAGCAGAGTCTGTATCTTCAAAACTAGACACTCTGCAGGCCTATAAGCTTGGCTGGGGGCAGAGAAGCAGAGTCTGAGCAGCTACAGGAAGGATGGAGGGGTTCAGACAAGGTTTTCCAACTCCGTGCCTAAATGTCACTTTCACAGCGAAATAAGCCCAGTTTGGCCCTGTTCACTTTTGCTTAGCAGAGTCTGTATCTTCAAAACTAGACACTCTGCAGGCCTATAAGCTTGGCTGGGGGCAGAGAAGCAGAGTCTGAGCAGCTACAGGAAGGATGGAGGGGTTCAGACAAGGTTTTCCAACTCCGTGCCTAAATGTCACTTTCACAGCGAAATAAGCCCAGTTTGGCCCTGTTCACTTTTGCTTAGCAGAGTCTGTATCTTCAAAACTAGACACTCTGCAGGCCTATAAGCTTGGCTGGGGGCAGAGAAGCAGAGTCTGAGCAGCTACAGGAAGGATGGAGGGGTTCAGACAAGGTTTTCCAACTCCGTGCCTAAATGTCACTTTCACAGCGAAATAAGCCCAGTTTGGCCCTGTTCACTTTTGCTTAGCAGAGTCTGTATCTTCAAAACTAGACACTCTGCAGGCCTATAAGCTTGGCTGGGGGCAGAGAAGCAGAGTCTGAGCAGCTACAGGAAGGATGGAGGGGTTCAGACAAGGTTTTCCAACTCCGTGCCTAAATGTCACTTTCACAGCGAAATAAGCCCAGTTTGGCCCTGTTCACTTTTGCTTAGCAGAGTCTGTATCTTCAAAACTAGACACTCTGCAGGCCTATAAGCTTGGCTGGGGGCAGAGAAGCAGAGTCTGAGCAGCTACAGGAAGGATGGAGGGGTTCAGACAAGGTTTCCAACTCCGTGCCTAAATGTCACTTTCACAGCGAAATAAGCCCAGTTTGGCCCTGTTCACTTTTGCTTAGCAGAGTCTGTATCTTCAAAACTAGACACTCTGCAGGCCTATAAGCTTGGCTGGGGGCAGAGAAGCAGAGTCTGAGCAGCTACAGGAAGGATGGAGGGGTTCAGACAAGGTTTTCCAACTCCGTGCCTAAATGTCACTTTCACAGCGAAATAAGCCCAGTTTGGCCCTGTTCACTTTTGCTTAGCAGAGTCTGTATCTTCAAAACTAGACACTCTGCAGGCCTATAAGCTTGGCTGGGGGCAGAGAAGCAGAGTCTGAGCAGCTACAGGAAGGATGGAGGGGTTCAGACAAGGTTTTCCAACTCCGTGCCTAAATGTCACTTTCACAGCGAAATAAGCCCAGTTTGGCCCTGTTCACTTTTGCTTAGCAGAGTCTGTATCTTCAAAACTAGACACTCTGCAGGCCTATAAGCTTGGCTGGGGGCAGAGAAGCAGAGTCTGAGCAGCTACAGGAAGGATGGAGGGGTTCAGACAAGGTTTTCCAACTCCGTGCCTAAATGTCACTTTCACAGCGAAATAAGCCCAGTTTGGCCCTGTTCACTTTTGCTTAGCAGAGTCTGTATCTTCAAAACTAGACACTCTGCAGGCCTATAAGCTTGGCTGGGGGCAGAGAAGCAGAGTCTGAGCAGCTACAGGAAGGATGGAGGGGTTCAGACAAGGTTTTCCAACTCCGTGCCTAAATGTCACTTTCACAGCGAAATAAGCCCAGTTTGGCCCTGTTCACTTTTGCTTAGCAGAGTCTGTATCTTCAAAACTAGACACTCTGCAGGCCTATAAGCTTGGCTGGGGGCAGAGAAGCAGAGTCTGAGCAGCTACAGGAAGGATGGAGGGGTTCAGACAAGGTTTTCCAACTCCGTGCCTAAATGTCACTTTCACAGCGAAATAAGCCCAGTTTGGCCCTGTTCACTTTTGCTTAGCAGAGTCTGTATCTTCAAAACTAGACACTCTGCAGGCCTATAAGCTTGGCTGGGGGCAGAGAAGCAGAGTCTGAGCAGCTACAGGAAGGATGGAGGGGTTCAGACAAGGTTTTCCAACTCCGTGCCTAAATGTCACTTTCACAGCGAAATAAGCCCAGTTTGGCCCTGTTCACTTTTGCTTAGCAGAGTCTGTATCTTCAAAACTAGACACTCTGCAGGCCTATAAGCTTGGCTGGGGGCAGAGAAGCAGAGTCTGAGCAGCTACAGGAAGGATGGAGGGGTTCAGACAAGGTTTTCCAACTCCGTGCCTAAATGTCACTTTCACAGCGAAATAAGCCCAGTTTGGCCCTGTTCACTTTTGCTTAGCAGAGTCTGTATCTTCAAAACTAGACACTCTGCAGGCCTATAAGCTTGGCTGGGGGCAGAGAAGCAGAGTCTGAGCAGCTACAGGAAGGATGGAGGGGTTCAGACAAGGTTTTCCAAGTCCGTGCCTAAATCTCACTTTCACAGCGAAATAAGCCCAGTTTGGCCCTGTTCACTTTTGCTTAGCAGAGTCTGTATCTTCAAAACTAGACACTCTGCAGGCCTATATCAGCCCAATATCAATATCAGCCCAATATCAGCATCAGCCCAATATCAGCATCAGCCCAATATCAGCATCAGCCCAATATCAGCATCAGCCCAATATCAGCATCAGCCCAATATCAGCATCAGCCCAATATCAGCATCAGCCCAATATCAGCATCAGCCCAATATCAGCATCAGCCCAATATCAGCATCAGCCCAATATCAGCATCAGCCCAATATCAGCATCAGCCCAATATCAGCATCAGCCCAATATCAGCATCAGCCCAATATCAGCATCAGCCCAATATCAGCATCAGCCCAATATCAGCATCAGCCCAATATCAGCATCAGCCCAATATCAGCATCAGCCCAATATCAGCATCAGCCCAATATCAGCATCAGCCCAATATCAGCATCAGCCCAATATCAGCATCAGCCCAATATCAGCATCAGCCCAATATCAGCATCAGCCCAATATCAGCATCAGCCCAATATCAGCATCAGCCCAATATCAGCATCAGCCCAATATCAGCATCAGCCCAATATCAGCATCAGCCCAATATCAGCATCAGCCCAATATCAGCATCAGCCCAATATCAGCATCAGCCCAATATCAGCATCAGCCCAATATCAGCATCAGCCCAATATCAGCATCAGCCCAATATCAGCATCAGCCCAATATCAGCATCAGCCCAATATCAGCATCAGCCCAATATCAGCATCAGCCCAATATCAGCATCAGCCCAATATCAGCATCAGCCCAATATCAGCATCAGCCCAATATCAGCATCAGCCCAATATCAGCATCAGCCCAATATCAGCATCAGCCCAATATCAGCATCAGCCCAATATCAGCATCAGCCCAATATCAGCATCAGCCCAATATCAGCATCAGCCCAATATCAGCATCAGCCCAATATCAGCATCAGCCCAATATCAGCATCAGCCCAATATCAGCATCAGCCCAATATCAGCATCAGCCCAATATCAGCATCAGCCCAATATCAGCATCAGCCCAATATCAGCATCAGCCCAATATCAGCATCAGCCCAATATCAGCATCAGCCCAATATCAGCATCAGCCCAATATCAGCATCAGCCCAATATCAGCATCAGCCCAATATCAGCATCAGCCCAATATCAGCATCAGCCCAATATCAGCATCAGCCCAATATCAGCATCAGCCCAATATCAGCATCAGCCCAATATCAGCATCAGCCCAATATCAGCATCAGCCCAATATCAGCATCAGCCCAATATCAGCATCAGCCCAATATCAGCATCAGCCCAATATCAGCATCAGCCCAATATCAGCATCAGCCCAATATCAGCATCAGCCCAATATCAGCATCAGCCCAATATCAGCATCAGCCCAATATCAGCATCAGCCCAATATCAGCATCAGCCCAATATCAGCATCAGCCCAATATCAGCATCAGCCCTAGACACTCTGCAGGCCTATAAGCTTGGCTGGGGGCAGAGAAGCAGCCCAATATGATATAATATCAGCTGATGCTGATATTGGGCTGATGCTGATATTGGGCTGATGCTGATATTGGGCTGATGCTGATATTGGGCTGATGCTGATATTGGGCTGATGCTGATATTGGGCTGATGCTGATATTGGGCTGATGCTGATATTGGGCTGATGCTGATATTGGGCTGATGCTGATATTGGGCTGATGCTGATATTGGGCTGATGCTGATATTGGGCTGATGCTGATATTGGGCTGATGCTGATATTGGGCTGATGCTGATATTGGGCTGATGCTGATATTGGGCTGATGCTGATATTGGGCTGATGCTGATATTGGGCTGATGCTGATATTGGGCTGATGCTGATATTGGGCTGATGCTGATATTGGGCTGATGCTGATATTGGGCTGATGCTGATATTGGGCTGATGCTGATATTGGGCTGATGCTGATATTGGGCTGATGCTGATATTGGGCTGATGCTGATATTGGGCTGATGCTGATATTGGGCTGATGCTGATATTGGGCTGATGCTGATATTGGGCTGATGCTGATATTGGGCTGATGCTGATATTGGGCTGATGCTGATATTGGGCTGATGCTGATATTGGGCTGATGCTGATATTGGGCTGATGCTGATATTGGGCTGATGCTGATATTGGGCTGATGCTGATATTGGGCTGATGCTGATATTGGGCTGATGCTGATATTGGGCTGATGCTGATATTGGGCTGATGCTGATATTGGGCTGATGCTGATATTGGGCTGATGCTGATATTGGGCTGATGCTGATATTGGGCTGATGCTGATATTGGGCTGATGCTGATATTGGGCTGATGCTGATATTGGGCTGATGCTGATATTGGGCTGATGCTGATATTGGGCTGATGCTGATATTGGGCTGATGCTGATATTGGGCTGATGCTGATATTGGGCTGATGCTGATATTGGGCTGATGCTGATATTGGGCTGATGCTGATATTGGGCTGATGCTGATATTGGGCTGATGCTGATATTGGGCTGATGCTGATATTGGGCTGATGCTGATATTGGGCTGATGCTGATATTGGGCTGATGCTGATATTGGGCTGATGCTGATATTGGGCTGATGCTGATATTGGGCTGATGCTGATATTGGGCTGATGCTGATATTGGGCTGATATTGATATTGGGCTGATATTGATATTGGGCTGATATAGGCCTGCAGAGTGTCTAGTTTTGAAGATACAGACTCTGCTAAGCAAAAGTGAACAGGGCCAAACTGGGCTTATTTCGCTGTGAAAGTGAGATTTAGGCACGGACTTGGAAAACCTTGTCTGAACCCCTCCATCCTTCCTGTAGCTGCTCAGACTCTGCTTCTCTGCCCCCAGCCAAGCTTATAGGCCTGCAGAGTGTCTAGTTTTGAAGATACAGACTCTGCTAAGCAAAAGTGAACAGGGCCAAACTGGGCTTATTTCGCTGTGAAAGTGACATTTAGGCACGGAGTTGGAAAACCTTGTCTGAACCCCTCCATCCTTCCTGTAGCTGCTCAGACTCTGCTTCTCTGCCCCCAGCCAAGCTTATAGGCCTGCAGAGTGTCTAGTTTTGAAGATACAGACTCTGCTAAGCAAAAGTGAACAGGGCCAAACTGGGCTTATTTCGCTGTGAAAGTGACATTTAGGCACGGAGTTGGAAAACCTTGTCTGAACCCCTCCATCCTTCCTGTAGCTGCTCAGACTCTGCTTCTCTGCCCCCAGCCAAGCTTATAGGCCTGCAGAGTGTCTAGTTTTGAAGATACAGACTCTGCTAAGCAAAAGTGAACAGGGCCAAACTGGGCTTATTTCGCTGTGAAAGTGACATTTAGGCACGGAGTTGGAAAACCTTGTCTGAACCCCTCCATCCTTCCTGTAGCTGCTCAGACTCTGCTTCTCTGCCCCCAGCCAAGCTTATAGGCCTGCAGAGTGTCTAGTTTTGAAGATACAGACTCTGCTAAGCAAAAGTGAACAGGGCCAAACTGGGCTTATTTCGCTGTGAAAGTGACATTTAGGCACGGAGTTGGAAAACCTTGTCTGAACCCCTCCATCCTTCCTGTAGCTGCTCAGACTCTGCTTCTCTGCCCCCAGCCAAGCTTATAGGCCTGCAGAGTGTCTAGTTTTGAAGATACAGACTCTGCTAAGCAAAAGTGAACAGGGCCAAACTGGGCTTATTTCGCTGTGAAAGTGACATTTAGGCACGGAGTTGGAAAACCTTGTCTGAACCCCTCCATCCTTCCTGTAGCTGCTCAGACTCTGCTTCTCTGCCCCCAGCCAAGCTTATAGGCCTGCAGAGTGTCTAGTTTTGAAGATACAGACTCTGCTAAGCAAAAGTGAACAGGGCCAAACTGGGCTTATTTCGCTGTGAAAGTGACATTTAGGCACGGAGTTGGAAAACCTTGTCTGAACCCCTCCATCCTTCCTGTAGCTGCTCAGACTCTGCTTCTCTGCCCCCAGCCAAGCTTATAGGCCTGCAGAGTGTCTAGTTTTGAAGATACAGACTCTGCTAAGCAAAAGTGAACAGGGCCAAACTGGGCTTATTTCGCTGTGAAAGTGACATTTAGGCACGGAGTTGGAAAACCTTGTCTGAACCCCTCCATCCTTCCTGTAGCTGCTCAGACTCTGCTTCTCTGCCCCCAGCCAAGCTTATAGGCCTGCAGAGTGTCTAGTTTTGAAGATACAGACTCTGCTAAGCAAAAGTGAACAGGGCCAAACTGGGCTTATTTCGCTGTGAAAGTGACATTTAGGCACGGAGTTGGAAAACCTTGTCTGAACCCCTCCATCCTTCCTGTAGCTGCTCAGACTCTGCTTCTCTGCCCCCAGCCAAGCTTATAGGCCTGCAGAGTGTCTAGTTTTGAAGATACAGACTCTGCTAAGCAAAAGTGAACAGGGCCAAACTGGGCTTATTTCGCTGTGAAAGTGACATTTAGGCACGGAGTTGGAAAACCTTGTCTGAACCCCTCCATCCTTCCTGTAGCTGCTCAGACTCTGCTTCTCTGCCCCCAGCCAAGCTTATAGGCCTGCAGAGTGTCTAGTTTTGAAGATACAGACTCTGCTAAGCAAAAGTGAACAGGGCCAAACTGGGCTTATTTCGCTGTGAAAGTGACATTTAGGCACGGAGTTGGAAAACCTTGTCTGAACCCCTCCATCCTTCCTGTAGCTGCTCAGACTCTGCTTCTCTGCCCCCAGCCAAGCTTATAGGCCTGCAGAGTGTCTAGTTTTGAAGATACAGACTCTGCTAAGCAAAAGTGAACAGGGCCAAACTGGGCTTATTTCGCTGTGAAAGTGACATTTAGGCACGGAGTTGGAAAACCTTGTCTGAACCCCTCCATCCTTCCTGTAGCTGCTCAGACTCTGCTTCTCTGCCCCCAGCCAAGCTTATAGGCCTGCAGAGTGTCTAGTTTTGAAGATACAGACTCTGCTAAGCAAAAGTGAACAGGGCCAAACTGGGCTTATTTCGCTGTGAAAGTGACATTTAGGCACGGAGTTGGAAAACCTTGTCTGAACCCCTCCATCCTTCCTGTAGCTGCTCAGACTCTGCTTCTCTGCCCCCAGCCAAGCTTATAGGCCTGCAGAGTGTCTAGTTTTGAAGATACAGACTCTGCTAAGCAAAAGTGAACAGGGCCAAACTGGGCTTATTTCGCTGTGAAAGTGACATCGAAATTTCACAGCGAAATAAGCCCAGTTTGGCCCTGTTCACTTTCGAAGGGGGCCGCGCGAAAAAAAATTTGGCCCTTCCCGGTCCCCGGGGCGCCCGGAGATGAGGGACGCGCCCGGCGCGCCCCGGCGTCGCCCCGTCCGCCCGCGGCGGGCCCAAAGGCCCGATAAGTGGAACGCGGCGCCTCCGCGTTCCTCCTTCGGCCGGTGCGTTCCTTTTCCGGTGCGTTCCTATTGGACCCGCCCCAATAGAGTCTTTCCCGCCCCCAATAGAGTCTTTTCTACTATTTTTCTACCGTGGGAGGCGCCTGGGCTCAAAGGTGCCCGCCCATGGTGTCCCGAGGTGACCCTGGCCCGAGGTGACCTTGAAAGAAAAAGCCGTGCGCCGAGTGCTATCCGCCGAGCTCGTAGATCTGCTGCTTTCAAACAAAGTGTGACGCCTCTACAATAACGGTGGTTCTCAAAGTGGATTCCGGGAACTCTGTGGGTTCCTTGAGGGGTGTCCAAATGGAGCCGTACAACTCTCTAACTCGACAGTTGTCGGGGCAGGAGAGCCCGGGCCTCGCGACCTGTCTATTGAAAACCTTAGTAAATACACACTTGTGTGCTCTTCTAAGTGCAAAGTCACACACATGGCCAGTCGGCAGGAGAGACGTGCGTGCGTGCGTGCGTGCGACGCGTTCCTTTACTCTTTAACCCGCCTCCCTGCCCGTGGAGGCGGGCATGGCCTGGAATGGACTTTGGAATGGTTTCTCCTCCACAGATCCGTGCAGTAAATACACTTTTCGGCCAGTTATAGCGCCACCATGAGGCTGAGTTGAAAATTTCCATGTGGCATTTCTTCCTCGGCCTAGTGGGAATGTGCGTGAGCAATTTCTGGGGAATCACACAATGTGTTCATGATTTGCAGCATTTTGTTTGAAACTGAGCACTACTGCAAACTTTGGAAGCCAATCTTAGCCAATCAGGATGGAGTCTGAGAAATCTGAAAGACCCATTTCGTTGAATGGCTCTAGAGAGACTGTGTACCAATTTGCGTGATGTTTGGACAAAATCTGTAGGTGTACTGTCCAAAAACTTGCTTTATACAAAGCGGCCTACTGGTGGCGCTATAACAGGCCGTTGGCATCCAGGGAGTGTGTGCACAAAATTTGGCATCGACTGGGTTGACGGTGCCGGAGATTAGACGGACAGACACACGGACGGACGGAGTGCAAAACATACTCTCTCCCCATGCCTTCGGCCTGGTGGAGACAATAATGTCCTGCTTGAGTGTTTGCACGAAATGTTATTATAATTCATAATACCTGAATGCACAAACTATTCGTAATTAGAACAAGCAAGCTCACGATGCGGCGCGAAGCTTGTAGATCAGCTATTTTCACTCATTCTTAAACATTTGATTTCTAATATGTATGAAAGCTAGAATGAAGAGATGACTGAATGACATGGTGGAATCAGCCACATCAATTTCCCAGAGGAGTAAAGCCGTGCAGCTACAGATAACTAACCAGATTGATTACACCCTTAAAACGTACATGCTAGTATGCCAGGACCCATGGATCCTATATGAAGCACCCCTGACCGTCCGGCTGCATGGATACACCCTTAAAACGTACATGCTAGTATGCCAGGACCCATGGATCCTATATGAAGCACCCCTGACAGTCCGGCTGCAGGGATTAGTATAGTAGGGCACCCGCATTCTGCTGAAAATTAATTGCAGACCCTTAACCCTCTCCAGGATTTAATTATGAATTTTTACATTGGCGAATTCACAACTTTCCTCATTTCGGACTCATTTCTGATGACTGGTTCTCGCTTCCTACACAACCCAGACACATTATAACTGAGGTTTTTCAGTCATGGGGGATCGGATAGAGTTATTCCACAATCCACACTACCTCTGGGATAACACAATAACCCACAGATTAATTCATTTATAATTTATTCAACTTCTAATACGGCACAATCACTGCCCTGCCATCCTACATTGGTCTCCCCTGACCAATTGACTTGGCATTAAGCCCAGTAGATTCATTTACTACCCAGTCCCGGAACAAGGACGACCAGAACCCTTTATGTCCACTCATTAATAGTTTGACCCCAGTTTGACAGCTGTCTGCTGTACCTATAGAGGCACAAGGCCCCTGCGCGAGGAAACCAGTGCGTTCTTTGAGGTTTTCACAGCTATTCCGTTAATTTTCTTATTTCTGAAGGTTCAGTTAACACAAACACATCTATAGCAACTCAAATTGACATTTCTATAACATCACCCTCAGTGAAATATGACATTAGAGCTGTACTATGGGACAGAGTCTCTGCTC
Organism: Electrona antarctica; assembly: GCF_951216825.1. NCBI lineage: Eukaryota > Metazoa > Chordata > Actinopteri > Myctophiformes > Myctophidae > Electrona > Electrona antarctica. Next base: position 15,669 of record NW_027638607.1, read on the forward strand.
TGTGCTCTGTGTTACTGTGCACTGACGACACCTCGTGGGCATTCAGTTGAATTGCATGCATGCCCAGCTTATTGACATCACAGGCTGTGTGAAATATGTGAATATGACAGAACAGTGGTTCTCATATTGACCAGGGGTCATTGCTTTTGTTCTCAGAGTTACATTGCTCAACTCAAGACTCGCTCGCTCACTCACACTCACTCACTCACTCACTCACTCACTCACTCACACTCACTCACTCACTCACTCACTCACCGCACGCACGCACGCACGCACGCACGCACGCACGCACGAAAAGGAAAAGGAACGCACCGGCCGAAGGAGGAACGCGGAGGCGCCGCGTTCCACTTATCGGGCCTTTGGGCCCGCCGCGGGCGGACGGGGCGACGCCGGGGCGCGCCAGGCGCGTCCCTCATCTCCGGGCGCCCCGGGGACCAGGAAGGGCCAAAAAATGTTTTGCGCGGCCCCCTACGGGGGCCCGAGGCCCTGCGCGGGCCCAGTTAACACGACACCTCGTGGGCACAGTGACCTCTGGGCCCTTCCCGGTCCCCGGGGCGCCCGGAGATGAGGGACGCGCCTGGCGCGCCCCGGCGTCGCCCCGTCCGCCCGCGGCGGGCCCAAAGGCCCGATAAGTGGAACGCGGCGCCTCCGCGTTCCTCCTTCGGCCGGTGCGTTCCTTTTCCTTTTCGTGCGTGCACGCACGCACGCACGCACGCACGCACTCACTCACTCACTCACTCACTCACTCACTCACTCACTCACTCACTCACTCACTCACTCACTCACTCACTCACTCACTCACTCACTCACTCACTCACTCACCGCACCGCACGCACGCACGCACGCACGCACGCACGCACGCACACAGGCATGAGGGCACAGTGACCTCTGGGCCCTGACCCTCCACGCACGCTCTCTCAACGCACGCACGCACGCACGCACGCACGCACTCACTCACTCACTCACTCACTCACTCACTCACTCACTCACCGCACGCACGCACGCACGCACGCACGTCAAACTGGGGGCCCTTTAAATGAAAAGGGTTGACAACTGTCTAGCTTAGTGAAATATTGAATTGGACATTTCATAAAGTCACACATACAACAGACTGTGACAGACAGGTTTATTTTTAGCACTCCAGGGTGTCGAACCCCATACACGCCCGTGTAAACTTGGTGTAGTACCGGTACGAGCACTTTGTTTTTCCTGTCTGACACAATGTCTTTATTGCATGTGAACAACATGTACATTTTAGCCAATAATGTTGAATAAAAAAAGGAATATAAAACTAAATGTTATCATTCTGTCGGTTCTACATGACAACTCACCTTTGCATATAGAAAATAAATGTCATATGTGTCCACCACTCTGACAGCTGTCTGCTGCTCCACACACACTGTACACAAATTGAACATACAGTAAATAATGGGCTTGCAAATGTGTTTGTATTACATGCAATGAGTAATTATATTGGAGCTAACATGCAAAAACAGGCTGGTTTTACAATTATTTATTTATTTAAAAATGGCCCAATAGACATAAACACTAAAATCGAGGCTTCATCTAGCCACAAGCAGATGGACCATGTAATACATATTTTATTTAGTGTATTAGCTAAATAATTATTATGCCCTTACCTCTGACAGCAAGCCCAGCCTGTCTGACTGACTGACTTCTAATGCTCTCTTCTTCCTTCCCTTCCTCCTGCTGCTATCATGCTAACAGAAGCTAACTCTCTCTAACTCTGTCCAAAAGACCCCAAAACGTTCCAAATAAATTTTCGGGTCCTTAGTGATCATCAGAGAGACAAAAGGTGGCCATTAATGTCTTTCAAACATCTTCTACGACTTATTAAAAAATATATGAAATATTGCACTGGCCAGCCATAACAGTGGAACACAAGCTAACATGCTAACAGATGCTACATGGCTCTAAATCTGTCAAAAATAGACCAAAACATTCCAAATTAATTTTCGAGTCCTTAGTGATCATCAGAGAGACAAAAGGTGGCCATTAATGTCTTTCAAACATCTTCTACGATTTATTAAAAAATATATCAATAGTACCTCCAGTCCAGCCTGCTTGTTGACAGGCAAACCAAGATGGCTGCCGTGTTCAGTGGAAAGTGAGAGAGGGGGGCGGCGCCCTGCTGTCAGCTGTCAGTCAAGAGTCTAAACCATTGGCCCCCAGCAACATTAGGATAGGCCAATAACCATCCAGGGATATCCTAATACATTTTAGGAAAGTCAGAGAGGATCGGCTGGCCAGGAGCGCAGGGAAACCAGTGCGTTCTTTGAGGTTTTCACAGCTATTCCGTTAATTTTCTTATTTCTGAAGGTTCAGTTAACACAAACACATCTATAGCAACTCAAATTGACATTTCTATAACATCACCCTCAGTGAAATATGACATTAGAGCTGTACTATGGGACAGAGTCTCTGCTCTGTGCTCTGTGTTACTGTGCACTGACGACACCTCGTGGGCATTCAGTTGAATTGCATGCATGCCCAGCTTATTGACATCACAGGCTGTGTGAAATATGTGAATATGACAGAACAGTGGTTCTCATATTGACCAGGGGTCATTGCTTTTGTTCTCAGAGTTACATTGCTCAACTCAAGACTCGCTCGCTCACTCACACTCACTCACTCACTCACTCACTCACTCACTCACACTCACTCACTCACTCACTCACTCACCGCACGCACGCACGCACGCACGCACGCACGCACGCACGAAAAGGAAAAGGAACGCACCGGCCGAAGGAGGAACGCGGAGGCGCCGCGTTCCACTTATCGGGCCTTTGGGCCCGCCGCGGGCGGACGGGGCGACGCCGGGGCGCGCCAGGCGCGTCCCTCATCTCCGGGCGCCCCGGGGACCAGGAAGGGCCAAAAAATGTTTTGCGCGGCCCCCTACGGGGGCCCGAGGCCCTGCGCGGGCCCAGTTAACACGACACCTCGTGGGCACAGTGACCTCTGGGCCCTTCCCGGTCCCCGGGGCGCCCGGAGATGAGGGACGCGCCTGGCGCGCCCCGGCGTCGCCCCGTCCGCCCGCGGCGGGCCCAAAGGCCCGATAAGTGGAACGCGGCGCCTCCGCGTTCCTCCTTCGGCCGGTGCGTTCCTTTTCCTTTTCGTGCGTGCACGCACGCACGCACGCACGCACGCACTCACTCACTCACTCACTCACTCACTCACTCACTCACTCACTCACTCACTCACTCACTCACTCACTCACTCACTCACTCACTCACTCACTCACTCACCGCACCGCACGCACGCACGCACGCACGCACGCACGCACGCACACAGGCATGAGGGCACAGTGACCTCTGGGCCCTGACCCTCCACGCACGCTCTCTCAACGCACGCACGCACGCACGCACGCACGCACTCACTCACTCACTCACTCACTCACTCACTCACTCACTCACCGCACGCACGCACGCACGCACGCACGTCAAACTGGGGGCCCTTTAAATGAAAAGGGTTGACAACTGTCTAGCTTAGTGAAATATTGAATTGGACATTTCATAAAGTCACACATACAACAGACTGTGACAGACAGGTTTATTTTTAGCACTCCAGGGTGTCGAACCCCATACACGCCCGTGTAAACTTGGTGTAGTACCGGTACGAGCACTTTGTTTTTCCTGTCTGACACAATGTCTTTATTGCATGTGAACAACATGTACATTTTAGCCAATAATGTTGAATAAAAAAAGGAATATAAAACTAAATGTTATCATTCTGTCGGTTCTACATGACAACTCACCTTTGCATATAGAAAATAAATGTCATATGTGTCCACCACTCTGACAGCTGTCTGCTGCTCCACACACACTGTACACAAATTGAACATACAGTAAATAATGGGCTTGCAAATGTGTTTGTATTACATGCAATGAGTAATTATATTGGAGCTAACATGCAAAAACAGGCTGGTTTTACAATTATTTATTTATTTAAAAATGGCCCAATAGACATAAACACTAAAATCGAGGCTTCATCTAGCCACAAGCAGATGGACCATGTAATACATATTTTATTTAGTGTATTAGCTAAATAATTATTATGCCCTTACCTCTGACAGCAAGCCCAGCCTGTCTGACTGACTGACTTCTAATGCTCTCTTCTTCCTTCCCTTCCTCCTGCTGCTATCATGCTAACAGAAGCTAACTCTCTCTAACTCTGTCCAAAAGACCCCAAAACGTTCCAAATAAATTTTCGGGTCCTTAGTGATCATCAGAGAGACAAAAGGTGGCCATTAATGTCTTTCAAACATCTTCTACGACTTATTAAAAAATATATGAAATATTGCACTGGCCAGCCATAACAGTGGAACACAAGCTAACATGCTAACAGATGCTACATGGCTCTAAATCTGTCAAAAATAGACCAAAACATTCCAAATTAATTTTCGAGTCCTTAGTGATCATCAGAGAGACAAAAGGTGGCCATTAATGTCTTTCAAACATCTTCTACGATTTATTAAAAAATATATCAATAGTACCTCCAGTCCAGCCTGCTTGTTGACAGGCAAACCAAGATGGCTGCCGTGTTCAGTGGAAAGTGAGAGAGGGGGGCGGCGCCCTGCTGTCAGCTGTCAGTCAAGAGTCTAAACCATTGGCCCCCAGCAACATTAGGATAGGCCAATAACCATCCAGGGATATCCTAATACATTTTAGGAAAGTCAGAGAGGATCGGCTGGCCAGGAGCGCAGGGAAACCAGTGCGTTCTTTGAGGTTTTCACAGCTATTCCGTTAATTTTCTTATTTCTGAAGGTTCAGTTAACACAAACACATCTATAGCAACTCAAATTGACATTTCTATAACATCACCCTCAGTGAAATATGACATTAGAGCTGTACTATGGGACAGAGTCTCTGCTCTGTGCTCTGTGTTACTGTGCACTGACGACACCTCGTGGGCATTCAGTTGAATTGCATGCATGCCCAGCTTATTGACATCACAGGCTGTGTGAAATATGTGAATATGACAGAACAGTGGTTCTCATATTGACCAGGGGTCATTGCTTTTGTTCTCAGAGTTACATTGCTCAACTCAAGACTCGCTCGCTCACTCACACTCACTCACTCACTCACTCACTCACTCACTCACACTCACTCACTCACTCACTCACTCACCGCACGCACGCACGCACGCACGCACGCACGCACGCACGCACGAAAAGGAAAAGGAACGCACCGGCCGAAGGAGGAACGCGGAGGCGCCGCGTTCCACTTATCGGGCCTTTGGGCCCGCCGCGGGCGGACGGGGCGACGCCGGGGCGCGCCAGGCGCGTCCCTCATCTCCGGGCGCCCCGGGGACCAGGAAGGGCCAAAAAATGTTTTGCGCGGCCCCCTACGGGGGCCCGAGGCCCTGCGCGGGCCCAGTTAACACGACACCTCGTGGGCACAGTGACCTCTGGGCCCTTCCCGGTCCCCGGGGCGCCCGGAGATGAGGGACGCGCCTGGCGCGCCCCGGCGTCGCCCCGTCCGCCCGCGGCGGGCCCAAAGGCCCGATAAGTGGAACGCGGCGCCTCCGCGTTCCTCCTTCGGCCGGTGCGTTCCTTTTCCTTTTCGTGCGTGCACGCACGCACGCACGCACGCACGCACTCACTCACTCACTCACTCACTCACTCACTCACTCACTCACTCACTCACTCACTCACTCACTCACTCACTCACTCACTCACTCACTCACCGCACCGCACGCACGCACGCACGCACGCACGCACGCACGCACACAGGCATGAGGGCACAGTGACCTCTGGGCCCTGACCCTCCACGCACGCTCTCTCAACGCACGCACGCACGCACGCACGCACGCACTCACTCACTCACTCACTCACTCACTCACTCACTCACTCACCGCACGCACGCACGCACGCACGCACGTCAAACTGGGGGCCCTTTAAATGAAAAGGGTTGACAACTGTCTAGCTTAGTGAAATATTGAATTGGACATTTCATAAAGTCACACATACAACAGACTGTGACAGACAGGTTTATTTTTAGCACTCCAGGGTGTCGAACCCCATACACGCCCGTGTAAACTTGGTGTAGTACCGGTACGAGCACTTTGTTTTTCCTGTCTGACACAATGTCTTTATTGCATGTGAACAACATGTACATTTTAGCCAATAATGTTGAATAAAAAAAGGAATATAAAACTAAATGTTATCATTCTGTCGGTTCTACATGACAACTCACCTTTGCATATAGAAAATAAATGTCATATGTGTCCACCACTCTGACAGCTGTCTGCTGCTCCACACACACTGTACACAAATTGAACATACAGTAAATAATGGGCTTGCAAATGTGTTTGTATTACATGCAATGAGTAATTATATTGGAGCTAACATGCAAAAACAGGCTGGTTTTACAATTATTTATTTATTTAAAAATGGCCCAATAGACATAAACACTAAAATCGAGGCTTCATCTAGCCACAAGCAGATGGACCATGTAATACATATTTTATTTAGTGTATTAGCTAAATAATTATTATGCCCTTACCTCTGACAGCAAGCCCAGCCTGTCTGACTGACTGACTTCTAATGCTCTCTTCTTCCTTCCCTTCCTCCTGCTGCTATCATGCTAACAGAAGCTAACTCTCTCTAACTCTGTCCAAAAGACCCCAAAACGTTCCAAATAAATTTTCGGGTCCTTAGTGATCATCAGAGAGACAAAAGGTGGCCATTAATGTCTTTCAAACATCTTCTACGACTTATTAAAAAATATATGAAATATTGCACTGGCCAGCCATAACAGTGGAACACAAGCTAACATGCTAACAGATGCTACATGGCTCTAAATCTGTCAAAAATAGACCAAAACATTCCAAATTAATTTTCGAGTCCTTAGTGATCATCAGAGAGACAAAAGGTGGCCATTAATGTCTTTCAAACATCTTCTACGATTTATTAAAAAATATATCAATAGTACCTCCAGTCCAGCCTGCTTGTTGACAGGCAAACCAAGATGGCTGCCGTGTTCAGTGGAAAGTGAGAGAGGGGGGCGGCGCCCTGCTGTCAGCTGTCAGTCAAGAGTCTAAACCATTGGCCCCCAGCAACATTAGGATAGGCCAATAACCATCCAGGGATATCCTAATACATTTTAGGAAAGTCAGAGAGGATCGGCTGGCCAGGAGCGCAGGGAAACCAGTGCGTTCTTTGAGGTTTTCACAGCTATTCCGTTAATTTTCTTATTTCTGAAGGTTCAGTTAACACAAACACATCTATAGCAACTCAAATTGACATTTCTATAACATCACCCTCAGTGAAATATGACATTAGAGCTGTACTATGGGACAGAGTCTCTGCTCTGTGCTCTGTGTTACTGTGCACTGACGACACCTCGTGGGCATTCAGTTGAATTGCATGCATGCCCAGCTTATTGACATCACAGGCTGTGTGAAATATGTGAATATGACAGAACAGTGGTTCTCATATTGACCAGGGGTCATTGCTTTTGTTCTCAGAGTTACATTGCTCAACTCAAGACTCGCTCGCTCACTCACACTCACTCACTCACTCACTCACTCACTCACTCACACTCACTCACTCACTCACTCACTCACCGCACGCACGCACGCACGCACGCACGCACGCACGCACGAAAAGGAAAAGGAACGCACCGGCCGAAGGAGGAACGCGGAGGCGCCGCGTTCCACTTATCGGGCCTTTGGGCCCGCCGCGGGCGGACGGGGCGACGCCGGGGCGCGCCAGGCGCGTCCCTCATCTCCGGGCGCCCCGGGGACCAGGAAGGGCCAAAAAATGTTTTGCGCGGCCCCCTACGGGGGCCCGAGGCCCTGCGCGGGCCCAGTTAACACGACACCTCGTGGGCACAGTGACCTCTGGGCCCTTCCCGGTCCCCGGGGCGCCCGGAGATGAGGGACGCGCCTGGCGCGCCCCGGCGTCGCCCCGTCCGCCCGCGGCGGGCCCAAAGGCCCGATAAGTGGAACGCGGCGCCTCCGCGTTCCTCCTTCGGCCGGTGCGTTCCTTTTCCTTTTCGTGCGTGCACGCACGCACGCACGCACGCACGCACTCACTCACTCACTCACTCACTCACTCACTCACTCACTCACTCACTCACTCACTCACTCACTCACTCACTCACTCACTCACTCACTCACTCACTCACTCACCGCACCGCACGCACGCACGCACGCACGCACGCACGCACGCACACAGGCATGAGGGCACAGTGACCTCTGGGCCCTGACCCTCCACGCACGCTCTCTCAACGCACGCACGCACGCACGCACGCACGCACTCACTCACTCACTCACTCACTCACTCACTCACTCACTCACCGCACGCACGCACGCACGCACGCACGTCAAACTGGGGGCCCTTTAAATGAAAAGGGTTGACAACTGTCTAGCTTAGTGAAATATTGAATTGGACATTTCATAAAGTCACACATACAACAGACTGTGACAGACAGGTTTATTTTTAGCACTCCAGGGTGTCGAACCCCATACACGCCCGTGTAAACTTGGTGTAGTACCGGTACGAGCACTTTGTTTTTCCTGTCTGACACAATGTCTTTATTGCATGTGAACAACATGTACATTTTAGCCAATAATGTTGAATAAAAAAAGGAATATAAAACTAAATGTTATCATTCTGTCGGTTCTACATGACAACTCACCTTTGCATATAGAAAATAAATGTCATATGTGTCCACCACTCTGACAGCTGTCTGCTGCTCCACACACACTGTACACAAATTGAACATACAGTAAATAATGGGCTTGCAAATGTGTTTGTATTACATGCAATGAGTAATTATATTGGAGCTAACATGCAAAAACAGGCTGGTTTTACAATTATTTATTTATTTAAAAATGGCCCAATAGACATAAACACTAAAATCGAGGCTTCATCTAGCCACAAGCAGATGGACCATGTAATACATATTTTATTTAGTGTATTAGCTAAATAATTATTATGCCCTTACCTCTGACAGCAAGCCCAGCCTGTCTGACTGACTGACTTCTAATGCTCTCTTCTTCCTTCCCTTCCTCCTGCTGCTATCATGCTAACAGAAGCTAACTCTCTCTAACTCTGTCCAAAAGACCCCAAAACGTTCCAAATAAATTTTCGGGTCCTTAGTGATCATCAGAGAGACAAAAGGTGGCCATTAATGTCTTTCAAACATCTTCTACGACTTATTAAAAAATATATGAAATATTGCACTGGCCAGCCATAACAGTGGAACACAAGCTAACATGCTAACAGATGCTACATGGCTCTAAATCTGTCAAAAATAGACCAAAACATTCCAAATTAATTTTCGAGTCCTATTCCAAATTAATTTTCGAGTCCTTAGTGATCATCAGAGAGACAAAAGGTGGCCATTAATGTCTTTCAAACATCTTCTACGATTTATTAAAAAATATATCAATAGTACCTCCAGTCCAGCCTGCTTGTTGACAGGCAAACCAAGATGGCTGCCGTGTTCAGTGGAAAGTGAGAGAGGGGGGCGGCGCCCTGCTGTCAGCTGTCAGTCAAGAGTCTAAACCATTGGCCCCCAGCAACATTAGGATAGGCCAATAACCATCCAGGGATATCCTAATACATTTTAGGAAAGTCAGAGAGGATCGGCTGGCCAGGAGCGCAGGGAAACCAGTGCGTTCTTTGAGGTTTTCACAGCTATTCCGTTAATTTTCTTATTTCTGAAGGTTCAGTTAACACAAACACATCTATAGCAACTCAAATTGACATTTCTATAACATCACCCTCAGTGAAATATGACATTAGAGCTGTACTATGGGACAGAGTCTCTGCTCTGTGCTCTGTGTTACTGTGCACTGACGACACCTCGTGGGCATTCAGTTGAATTGCATGCATGCCCAGCTTATTGACATCACAGGCTGTGTGAAATATGTGAATATGACAGAACAGTGGTTCTCATATTGACCAGGGGTCATTGCTTTTGTTCTCAGAGTTACATTGCTCAACTCAAGACTCGCTCGCTCACTCACACTCACTCACTCACTCACTCACTCACTCACTCACACTCACTCACTCACTCACTCACTCACCGCACGCACGCACGCACGCACGCACGCACGCACGCACGCACGAAAAGGAAAAGGAACGCACCGGCCGAAGGAGGAACGCGGAGGCGCCGCGTTCCACTTATCGGGCCTTTGGGCCCGCCGCGGGCGGACGGGGCGACGCCGGGGCGCGCCAGGCGCGTCCCTCATCTCCGGGCGCCCCGGGGACCAGGAAGGGCCAAAAAATGTTTTGCGCGGCCCCCTACGGGGGCCCGAGGCCCTGCGCGGGCCCAGTTAACACGACACCTCGTGGGCACAGTGACCTCTGGGCCCTTCCCGGTCCCCGGGGCGCCCGGAGATGAGGGACGCGCCTGGCGCGCCCCGGCGTCGCCCCGTCCGCCCGCGGCGGGCCCAAAGGCCCGATAAGTGGAACGCGGCGCCTCCGCGTTCCTCCTTCGGCCGGTGCGTTCCTTTTCCTTTTCGTGCGTGCACGCACGCACGCACGCACGCACGCACTCACTCACTCACTCACTCACTCACTCACTCACTCACTCACTCACTCACTCACTCACTCACTCACTCACTCACTCACTCACTCACTCACCGCACCGCACGCACGCACGCACGCACGCACGCACGCACGCACGCACACAGGCATGAGGGCACAGTGACCTCTGGGCCCTGACCCTCCACGCACGCTCTCTCAACGCACGCACGCACGCACGCACGCACGCACTCACTCACTCACTCACTCACTCACTCACTCACTCACTCACCGCACGCACGCACGCACGCACGCACGTCAAACTGGGGGCCCTTTAAATGAAAAGGGTTGACAACTGTCTAGCTTAGTGAAATATTGAATTGGACATTTCATAAAGTCACACATACAACAGACTGTGACAGACAGGTTTATTTTTAGCACTCCAGGGTGTCGAACCCCATACACGCCCGTGTAAACTTGGTGTAGTACCGGTACGAGCACTTTGTTTTTCCTGTCTGACACAATGTCTTTATTGCATGTGAACAACATGTACATTTTAGCCAATAATGTTGAATAAAAAAAGGAATATAAAACTAAATGTTATCATTCTGTCGGTTCTACATGACAACTCACCTTTGCATATAGAAAATAAATGTCATATGTGTCCACCACTCTGACAGCTGTCTGCTGCTCCACACACACTGTACACAAATTGAACATACAGTAAATAATGGGCTTGCAAATGTGTTTGTATTACATGCAATGAGTAATTATATTGGAGCTAACATGCAAAAACAGGCTGGTTTTACAATTATTTATTTATTTAAAAATGGCCCAATAGACATAAACACTAAAATCGAGGCTTCATCTAGCCACAAGCAGATGGACCATGTAATACATATTTTATTTAGTGTATTAGCTAAATAATTATTATGCCCTTACCTCTGACAGCAAGCCCAGCCTGTCTGACTGACTGACTTCTAATGCTCTCTTCTTCCTTCCCTTCCTCCTGCTGCTATCATGCTAACAGAAGCTAACTCTCTCTAACTCTGTCCAAAAGACCCCAAAACGTTCCAAATAAATTTTCGGGTCCTTAGTGATCATCAGAGAGACAAAAGGTGGCCATTAATGTCTTTCAAACATCTTCTACGACTTATTAAAAAATATATGAAATATTGCACTGGCCAGCCATAACAGTGGAACACAAGCTAACATGCTAACAGATGCTACATGGCTCTAAATCTGTCAAAAATAGACCAAAACATTCCAAATTAATTTTCGAGTCCTTAGTGATCATCAGAGAGACAAAAGGTGGCCATTAATGTCTTTCAAACATCTTCTACGATTTATTAAAAAATATATCAATAGTACCTCCAGTCCAGCCTGCTTGTTGACAGGCAAACCAAGATGGCTGCCGTGTTCAGTGGAAAGTGAGAGAGGGGGGCGGCGCCCTGCTGTCAGCTGTCAGTCAAGAGTCTAAACCATTGGCCCCCAGCAACATTAGGATAGGCCAATAACCATCCAGGGATATCCTAATACATTTTAGGAAAGTCAGAGAGGATCGGCTGGCCAGGAGCGCAGGGAAACCAGTGCGTTCTTTGAGGTTTTCACAGCTATTCCGTTAATTTTCTTATTTCTGAAGGTTCAGTTAACACAAACACATCTATAGCAACTCAAATTGACATTTCTATAACATCACCCTCAGTGAAATATGACATTAGAGCTGTACTATGGGACAGAGTCTCTGCTCTGTGCTCTGTGTTACTGTGCACTGACGACACCTCGTGGGCATTCAGTTGAATTGCATGCATGCCCAGCTTATTGACATCACAGGCTGTGTGAAATATGTGAATATGACAGAACAGTGGTTCTCATATTGACCAGGGGTCATTGCTTTTGTTCTCAGAGTTACATTGCTCAACTCAAGACTCGCTCGCTCACTCACACTCACTCACTCACTCACTCACTCACTCACTCACACTCACTCACTCACTCACTCACTCACCGCACGCACGCACGCACGCACGCACGCACGCACGCACGAAAAGGAAAAGGAACGCACCGGCCGAAGGAGGAACGCGGAGGCGCCGCGTTCCACTTATCGGGCCTTTGGGCCCGCCGCGGGCGGACGGGGCGACGCCGGGGCGCGCCAGGCGCGTCCCTCATCTCCGGGCGCCCCGGGGACCAGGAAGGGCCAAAAAATGTTTTGCGCGGCCCCCTACGGGGGCCCGAGGCCCTGCGCGGGCCCAGTTAACACGACACCTCGTGGGCACAGTGACCTCTGGGCCCTTCCCGGTCCCCGGGGCGCCCGGAGATGAGGGACGCGCCTGGCGCGCCCCGGCGGGCGTCGCCCCGTCCGCCCGCGGCGGGCCCAAAGGCCCGATAAGTGGAACGCGGCGCCTCCGCGTTCCTCCTTCGGCCGGTGCGTTCCTTTTCCTTTTCGTGCGTGCACGCACGCACGCACGCACGCACGCACTCACTCACTCACTCACTCACTCACTCACTCACTCACTCACTCACTCACTCACTCACTCACTCACTCACTCACTCACTCACCGCACCGCACGCACGCACGCACGCACGCACGCACGCACGCACACAGGCATGAGGGCACAGTGACCTCTGGGCCCTGACCCTCCACGCACGCTCTCTCAACGCACGCACGCACGCACGCACGCACGCACTCACTCACTCACTCACTCACTCACTCACTCACTCACTCACCGCACGCACGCACGCACGCACGCACGTCAAACTGGGGGCCCTTTAAATGAAAAGGGTTGACAACTGTCTAGCTTAGTGAAATATTGAATTGGACATTTCATAAAGTCACACATACAACAGACTGTGACAGACAGGTTTATTTTTAGCACTCCAGGGTGTCGAACCCCATACACGCCCGTGTAAACTTGGTGTAGTACCGGTACGAGCACTTTGTTTTTCCTGTCTGACACAATGTCTTTATTGCATGTGAACAACATGTACATTTTAGCCAATAATGTTGAATAAAAAAAGGAATATAAAACTAAATGTTATCATTCTGTCGGTTCTACATGACAACTCACCTTTGCATATAGAAAATAAATGTCATATGTGTCCACCACTCTGACAGCTGTCTGCTGCTCCACACACACTGTACACAAATTGAACATACAGTAAATAATGGGCTTGCAAATGTGTTTGTATTACATGCAATGAGTAATTATATTGGAGCTAACATGCAAAAACAGGCTGGTTTTACAATTATTTATTTATTTAAAAATGGCCCAATAGACATAAACACTAAAATCGAGGCTTCATCTAGCCACAAGCAGATGGACCATGTAATACATATTTTATTTAGTGTATTAGCTAAATAATTATTATGCCCTTACCTCTGACAGCAAGCCCAGCCTGTCTGACTGACTGACTTCTAATGCTCTCTTCTTCCTTCCCTTCCTCCTGCTGCTATCATGCTAACAGAAGCTAACTCTCTCTAACTCTGTCCAAAAGACCCCAAAACGTTCCAAATAAATTTTCGGGTCCTTAGTGATCATCAGAGAGACAAAAGGTGGCCATTAATGTCTTTCAAACATCTTCTACGACTTATTAAAAAATATATGAAATATTGCACTGGCCAGCCATAACAGTGGAACACAAGCTAACATGCTAACAGATGCTACATGGCTCTAAATCTGTCAAAAATAGACCAAAACATTCCAAATTAATTTTCGAGTCCTTAGTGATCATCAGAGAGACAAAAGGTGGCCATTAATGTCTTTCAAACATCTTCTACGATTTATTAAAAAATATATCAATAGTACCTCCAGTCCAGCCTGCTTGTTGACAGGCAAACCAAGATGGCTGCCGTGTTCAGTGGAAAGTGAGAGAGGGGGGCGGCGCCCTGCTGTCAGCTGTCAGTCAAGAGTCTAAACCATTGGCCCCCAGCAACATTAGGATAGGCCAATAACCATCCAGGGATATCCTAATACATTTTAGGAAAGTCAGAGAGGATCGGCTGGCCAGGAGCGCAGGGAAACCAGTGCGTTCTTTGAGGTTTTCACAGCTATTCCGTTAATTTTCTTATTTCTGAAGGTTCAGTTAACACAAACACATCTATAGCAACTCAAATTGACATTTCTATAACATCACCCTCAGTGAAATATGACATTAGAGCTGTACTATGGGACAGAGTCTCTGCTCTGTGCTCTGTGTTACTGTGCACTGACGACACCTCGTGGGCATTCAGTTGAATTGCATGCATGCCCAGCTTATTGACATCACAGGCTGTGTGAAATATGTGAATATGACAGAACAGTGGTTCTCATATTGACCAGGGGTCATTGCTTTTGTTCTCAGAGTTACATTGCTCAACTCAAGACTCGCTCGCTCACTCACACTCACTCACTCACTCACTCACTCACTCACTCACACTCACTCACTCACTCACTCACTCACCGCACGCACGCACGCACGCACGCACGCACGCACGCACGCACGAAAAGGAAAAGGAACGCACCGGCCGAAGGAGGAACGCGGAGGCGCCGCGTTCCACTTATCGGGCCTTTGGGCCCGCCGCGGGCGGACGGGGCGACGCCGGGGCGCGCCAGGCGCGTCCCTCATCTCCGGGCGCCCCGGGGACCAGGAAGGGCCAAAAAATGTTTTGCGCGGCCCCCTACGGGGGCCCGAGGCCCTGCGCGGGCCCAGTTAACACGACACCTCGTGGGCACAGTGACCTCTGGGCCCTTCCCGGTCCCCGGGGCGCCCGGAGATGAGGGACGCGCCTGGCGCGCCCCGGCGTCGCCCCGTCCGCCCGCGGCGGGCCCAAAGGCCCGATAAGTGGAACGCGGCGCCTCCGCGTTCCTCCTTCGGCCGGTGCGTTCCTTTTCCTTTTCGTGCGTGCACGCACGCACGCACGCACGCACGCACTCACTCACTCACTCACTCACTCACTCACTCACTCACTCACTCACTCACTCACTCACTCACTCACTCACTCACTCACTCACTCACTCACCGCACCGCACGCACGCACGCACGCACGCACGCACGCACGCACACAGGCATGAGGGCACAGTGACCTCTGGGCCCTGACCCTCCACGCACGCTCTCTCAACGCACGCACGCACGCACGCACGCACGCACTCACTCACTCACTCACTCACTCACTCACTCACTCACTCACCGCACGCACGCACGCACGCACGCACGTCAAACTGGGGGCCCTTTAAATGAAAAGGGTTGACAACTGTCTAGCTTAGTGAAATATTGAATTGGACATTTCATAAAGTCACACATACAACAGACTGTGACAGACAGGTTTATTTTTAGCACTCCAGGGTGTCGAACCCCATACACGCCCGTGTAAACTTGGTGTAGTACCGGTACGAGCACTTTGTTTTTCCTGTCTGACACAATGTCTTTATTGCATGTGAACAACATGTACATTTTAGCCAATAATGTTGAATAAAAAAAGGAATATAAAACTAAATGTTATCATTCTGTCGGTTCTACATGACAACTCACCTTTGCATATAGAAAATAAATGTCATATGTGTCCACCACTCTGACAGCTGTCTGCTGCTCCACACACACTGTACACAAATTGAACATACAGTAAATAATGGGCTTGCAAATGTGTTTGTATTACATGCAATGAGTAATTATATTGGAGCTAACATGCAAAAACAGGCTGGTTTTACAATTATTTATTTATTTAAAAATGGCCCAATAGACATAAACACTAAAATCGAGGCTTCATCTAGCCACAAGCAGATGGACCATGTAATACATATTTTATTTAGTGTATTAGCTAAATAATTATTATGCCCTTACCTCTGACAGCAAGCCCAGCCTGTCTGACTGACTGACTTCTAATGCTCTCTTCTTCCTTCCCTTCCTCCTGCTGCTATCATGCTAACAGAAGCTAACTCTCTCTAACTCTGTCCAAAAGACCCCAAAACGTTCCAAATAAATTTTCGGGTCCTTAGTGATCATCAGAGAGACAAAAGGTGGCCATTAATGTCTTTCAAACATCTTCTACGACTTATTAAAAAATATATGAAATATTGCACTGGCCAGCCATAACAGTGGAACACAAGCTAACATGCTAACAGATGCTACATGGCTCTAAATCTGTCAAAAATAGACCAAAACATTCCAAATTAATTTTCGAGTCCTTAGTGATCATCAGAGAGACAAAAGGTGGCCATTAATGTCTTTCAAACATCTTCTACGATTTATTAAAAAATATATCAATAGTACCTCCAGTCCAGCCTGCTTGTTGACAGGCAAACCAAGATGGCTGCCGTGTTCAGTGGAAAGTGAGAGAGGGGGGCGGCGCCCTGCTGTCAGCTGTCAGTCAAGAGTCTAAACCATTGGCCCCCAGCAACATTAGGATAGGCCAATAACCATCCAGGGATATCCTAATACATTTTAGGAAAGTCAGAGAGGATCGGCTGGCCAGGAGCGCAGGGAAACCAGTGCGTTCTTTGAGGTTTTCACAGCTATTCCGTTAATTTTCTTATTTCTGAAGGTTCAGTTAACACAAACACATCTATAGCAACTCAAATTGACATTTCTATAACATCACCCTCAGTGAAATATGACATTAGAGCTGTACTATGGGACAGAGTCTCTGCTCTGTGCTCTGTGTTACTGTGCACTGACGACACCTCGTGGGCATTCAGTTGAATTGCATGCATGCCCAGCTTATTGACATCACAGGCTGTGTGAAATATGTGAATATGACAGAACAGTGGTTCTCATATTGACCAGGGGTCATTGCTTTTGTTCTCAGAGTTACATTGCTCAACTCAAGACTCGCTCGCTCACTCACACTCACTCACTCACTCACTCACTCACTCACTCACACTCACTCACTCACTCACTCACTCACCGCACGCACGCACGCACGCACGCACGCACGCACGCACGCACGAAAAGGAAAAGGAACGCACCGGCCGAAGGAGGAACGCGGAGGCGCCGCGTTCCACTTATCGGGCCTTTGGGCCCGCCGCGGGCGGACGGGGCGACGCCGGGGCGCGCCAGGCGCGTCCCTCATCTCCGGGCGCCCCGGGGACCAGGAAGGGCCAAAAAATGTTTTGCGCGGCCCCCTACGGGGGCCCGAGGCCCTGCGCGGGCCCAGTTAACACGACACCTCGTGGGCACACGTGGGCACAGTGACCTCTGGGCCCTTCCCGGTCCCCGGGGCGCCCGGAGATGAGGGACGCGCCTGGCGCGCCCCGGCGTCGCCCCGTCCGCCCGCGGCGGGCCCAAAGGCCCGATAAGTGGAACGCGGCGCCTCCGCGTTCCTCCTTCGGCCGGTGCGTTCCTTTTCCTTTTCGTGCGTGCACGCACGCACGCACGCACGCACGCACTCACTCACTCACTCACTCACTCACTCACTCACTCACTCACTCACTCACTCACTCACTCACTCACTCACTCACTCACTCACTCACCGCACCGCACGCACGCACGCACGCACGCACGCACGCACGCACACAGGCATGAGGGCACAGTGACCTCTGGGCCCTGACCCTCCACGCACGCTCTCTCAACGCACGCACGCACGCACGCACGCACGCACTCACTCACTCACTCACTCACTCACTCACTCACTCACTCACCGCACGCACGCACGCACGCACGCACGTCAAACTGGGGGCCCTTTAAATGAAAAGGGTTGACAACTGTCTAGCTTAGTGAAATATTGAATTGGACATTTCATAAAGTCACACATACAACAGACTGTGACAGACAGGTTTATTTTTAGCACTCCAGGGTGTCGAACCCCATACACGCCCGTGTAAACTTGGTGTAGTACCGGTACGAGCACTTTGTTTTTCCTGTCTGACACAATGTCTTTATTGCATGTGAACAACATGTACATTTTAGCCAATAATGTTGAATAAAAAAAGGAATATAAAACTAAATGTTATCATTCTGTCGGTTCTACATGACAACTCACCTTTGCATATAGAAAATAAATGTCATATGTGTCCACCACTCTGACAGCTGTCTGCTGCTCCACACACACTGTACACAAATTGAACATACAGTAAATAATGGGCTTGCAAATGTGTTTGTATTACATGCAATGAGTAATTATATTGGAGCTAACATGCAAAAACAGGCTGGTTTTACAATTATTTATTTATTTAAAAATGGCCCAATAGACATAAACACTAAAATCGAGGCTTCATCTAGCCACAAGCAGATGGACCATGTAATACATATTTTATTTAGTGTATTAGCTAAATAATTATTATGCCCTTACCTCTGACAGCAAGCCCAGCCTGTCTGACTGACTGACTTCTAATGCTCTCTTCTTCCTTCCCTTCCTCCTGCTGCTATCATGCTAACAGAAGCTAACTCTCTCTAACTCTGTCCAAAAGACCCCAAAACGTTCCAAATAAATTTTCGGGTCCTTAGTGATCATCAGAGAGACAAAAGGTGGCCATTAATGTCTTTCAAACATCTTCTACGACTTATTAAAAAATATATGAAATATTGCACTGGCCAGCCATAACAGTGGAACACAAGCTAACATGCTAACAGATGCTACATGGCTCTAAATCTGTCAAAAATAGACCAAAACATTCCAAATTAATTTTCGAGTCCTTAGTGATCATCAGAGAGACAAAAGGTGGCCATTAATGTCTTTCAAACATCTTCTACGATTTATTAAAAAATATATCAATAGTACCTCCAGTCCAGCCTGCTTGTTGACAGGCAAACCAAGATGGCTGCCGTGTTCAGTGGAAAGTGAGAGAGGGGGGCGGCGCCCTGCTGTCAGCTGTCAGTCAAGAGTCTAAACCATTGGCCCCCAGCAACATTAGGATAGGCCAATAACCATCCAGGGATATCCTAATACATTTTAGGAAAGTCAGAGAGGATCGGCTGGCCAGGAGCGCAGGGAAACCAGTGCGTTCTTTGAGGTTTTCACAGCTATTCCGTTAATTTTCTTATTTCTGAAGGTTCAGTTAACACAAACACATCTATAGCAACTCAAATTGACATTTCTATAACATCACCCTCAGTGAAATATGACATTAGAGCTGTACTATGGGACAGAGTCTCTGCTCTGTGCTCTGTGTTACTGTGCACTGACGACACCTCGTGGGCATTCAGTTGAATTGCATGCATGCCCAGCTTATTGACATCACAGGCTGTGTGAAATATGTGAATATGACAGAACAGTGGTTCTCATATTGACCAGGGGTCATTGCTTTTGTTCTCAGAGTTACATTGCTCAACTCAAGACTCGCTCGCTCACTCACACTCACTCACTCACTCACTCACTCACTCACTCACACTCACTCACTCACTCACTCACTCACCGCACGCACGCACGCACGCACGCACGCACGCACGCACGAAAAGGAAAAGGAACGCACCGGCCGAAGGAGGAACGCGGAGGCGCCGCGTTCCACTTATCGGGCCTTTGGGCCCGCCGCGGGCGGACGGGGCGACGCCGGGGCGCGCCAGGCGCGTCCCTCATCTCCGGGCGCCCCGGGGACCAGGAAGGGCCAAAAAATGTTTTGCGCGGCCCCCTACGGGGGCCCGAGGCCCTGCGCGGGCCCAGTTAACACGACACCTCGTGGGCACAGTGACCTCTGGGCCCTTCCCGGTCCCCGGGGCGCCCGGAGATGAGGGACGCGCCTGGCGCGCCCCGGCGTCGCCCCGTCCGCCCGCGGCGGGCCCAAAGGCCCGATAAGTGGAACGCGGCGCCTCCGCGTTCCTCCTTCGGCCGGTGCGTTCCTTTTCCTTTTCGTGCGTGCACGCACGCACGCACGCACGCACGCACTCACTCACTCACTCACTCACTCACTCACTCACTCACTCACTCACTCACTCACTCACTCACTCACTCACTCACTCACTCACTCACTCACTCACTCACTCACTCACCGCACCGCACGCACGCACGCACGCACGCACGCACGCACGCACACAGGCATGAGGGCACAGTGACCTCTGGGCCCTGACCCTCCACGCACGCTCTCTCAACGCACGCACGCACGCACGCACGCACGCACTCACTCACTCACTCACTCACTCACTCACTCACTCACTCACCGCACGCACGCACGCACGCACGCACGTCAAACTGGGGGCCCTTTAAATGAAAAGGGTTGACAACTGTCTAGCTTAGTGAAATATTGAATTGGACATTTCATAAAGTCACACATACAACAGACTGTGACAGACAGGTTTATTTTTAGCACTCCAGGGTGTCGAACCCCATACACGCCCGTGTAAACTTGGTGTAGTACCGGTACGAGCACTTTGTTTTTCCTGTCTGACACAATGTCTTTATTGCATGTGAACAACATGTACATTTTAGCCAATAATGTTGAATAAAAAAAGGAATATAAAACTAAATGTTATCATTCTGTCGGTTCTACATGACAACTCACCTTTGCATATAGAAAATAAATGTCATATGTGTCCACCACTCTGACAGCTGTCTGCTGCTCCACACACACTGTACACAAATTGAACATACAGTAAATAATGGGCTTGCAAATGTGTTTGTATTACATGCAATGAGTAATTATATTGGAGCTAACATGCAAAAACAGGCTGGTTTTACAATTATTTATTTATTTAAAAATGGCCCAATAGACATAAACACTAAAATCGAGGCTTCATCTAGCCACAAGCAGATGGACCATGTAATACATATTTTATTTAGTGTATTAGCTAAATAATTATTATGCCCTTACCTCTGACAGCAAGCCCAGCCTGTCTGACTGACTGACTTCTAATGCTCTCTTCTTCCTTCCCTTCCTCCTGCTGCTATCATGCTAACAGAAGCTAACTCTCTCTAACTCTGTCCAAAAGACCCCAAAACGTTCCAAATAAAATTTCGGGTCCTTAGTGATCATCAGAGAGACAAAAGGTGGCCATTAATGTCTTTCAAACATCTTCTACGACTTATTAAAAAATATATGAAATATTGCACTGGCCAGCCATAACAGTGGAACACAAGCTAACATGCTAACAGATGCTACATGGCTCTAAATCTGTCAAAAATAGACCAAAACATTCCAAATTAATTTTCGAGTCCTTAGTGATCATCAGAGAGACAAAAGGTGGCCATTAATGTCTTTCAAACATCTTCTACGATTTATTAAAAAATATATCAATAGTACCTCCAGTCCAGCCTGCTTGTTGACAGGCAAACCAAGATGGCTGCCGTGTTCAGTGGAAAGTGAGAGAGGGGGGCGGCGCCCTGCTGTCAGCTGTCAGTCAAGAGTCTAAACCATTGGCCCCCAGCAACATTAGGATAGGCCAATAACCATCCAGGGATATCCTAATACATTTTAGGAAAGTCAGAGAGGATCGGCTGGCCAGGAGCGCAGGGAAACCAGTGCGTTCTTTGAGGTTTTCACAGCTATTCCGTTAATTTTCTTATTTCTGAAGGTTCAGTTAACACAAACACATCTATAGCAACTCAAATTGACATTTCTATAACATCACCCTCAGTGAAATATGACATTAGAGCTGTACTATGGGACAGAGTCTCTGCTCTGTGCTCTGTGTTACTGTGCACTGACGACACCTCGTGGGCATTCAGTTGAATTGCATGCATGCCCAGCTTATTGACATCACAGGCTGTGTGAAATATGTGAATATGACAGAACAGTGGTTCTCATATTGACCAGGGGTCATTGCTTTTGTTCTCAGAGTTACATTGCTCAACTCAAGACTCGCTCGCTCACTCACACTCACTCACTCACTCACTCACTCACTCACTCACACTCACTCACTCACTCACTCACTCACCGCACGCACGCACGCACGCACGCACGCACGCACGCACGCACGAAAAGGAAAAGGAACGCACCGGCCGAAGGAGGAACGCGGAGGCGCCGCGTTCCACTTATCGGGCCTTTGGGCCCGCCGCGGGCGGACGGGGCGACGCCGGGGCGCGCCAGGCGCGTCCCTCATCTCCGGGCGCCCCGGGGACCAGGAAGGGCCAAAAAATGTTTTGCGCGGCCCCCTACGGGGGCCCGAGGCCCTGCGCGGGCCCAGTTAACACGACACCTCGTGGGCACAGTGACCTCTGGGCCCTTCCCGGTCCCCGGGGCGCCCGGAGATGAGGGACGCGCCTGGCGCGCCCCGGCGTCGCCCCGTCCGCCCGCGGCGGGCCCAAAGGCCCGATAAGTGGAACGCGGCGCCTCCGCGTTCCTCCTTCGGCCGGTGCGTTCCTTTTCCTTTTCGTGCGTGCACGCACGCACGCACGCACGCACGCACTCACTCACTCACTCACTCACTCACTCACTCACTCACTCACTCACTCACTCACTCACTCACTCACTCACTCACTCACTCACTCACTCACCGCACCGCACGCACGCACGCACGCACGCACGCACGCACGCACGCACACAGGCATGAGGGCACAGTGACCTCTGGGCCCTGACCCTCCACGCACGCTCTCTCAACGCACGCACGCACGCACGCACGCACGCACTCACTCACTCACTCACTCACTCACTCACTCACTCACTCACCGCACGCACGCACGCACGCACGCACGTCAAACTGGGGGCCCTTTAAATGAAAAGGGTTGACAACTGTCTAGCTTAGTGAAATATTGAATTGGACATTTCATAAAGTCACACATACAACAGACTGTGACAGACAGGTTTATTTTTAGCACTCCAGGGTGTCGAACCCCATACACGCCCGTGTAAACTTGGTGTAGTACCGGTACGAGCACTTTGTTTTTCCTGTCTGACACAATGTCTTTATTGCATGTGAACAACATGTACATTTTAGCCAATAATGTTGAATAAAAAAAGGAATATAAAACTAAATGTTATCATTCTGTCGGTTCTACATGACAACTCACCTTTGCATATAGAAAATAAATGTCATATGTGTCCACCACTCTGACAGCTGTCTGCTGCTCCACACACACTGTACACAAATTGAACATACAGTAAATAATGGGCTTGCAAATGTGTTTGTATTACATGCAATGAGTAATTATATTGGAGCTAACATGCAAAAACAGGCTGGTTTTACAATTATTTATTTATTTAAAAATGGCCCAATAGACATAAACACTAAAATCGAGGCTTCATCTAGCCACAAGCAGATGGACCATGTAATACATATTTTATTTAGTGTATTAGCTAAATAATTATTATGCCCTTACCTCTGACAGCAAGCCCAGCCTGTCTGACTGACTGACTTCTAATGCTCTCTTCTTCCTTCCCTTCCTCCTGCTGCTATCATGCTAACAGAAGCTAACTCTCTCTAACTCTGTCCAAAAGACCCCAAAACGTTCCAAATAAATTTTCGGGTCCTTAGTGATCATCAGAGAGACAAAAGGTGGCCATTAATGTCTTTCAAACATCTTCTACGACTTATTAAAAAATATATGAAATATTGCACTGGCCAGCCATAACAGTGGAACACAAGCTAACATGCTAACAGATGCTACATGGCTCTAAATCTGTCAAAAATAGACCAAAACATTCCAAATTAATTTTCGAGTCCTTAGTGATCATCAGAGAGACAAAAGGTGGCCATTAATGTCTTTCAAACATCTTCTACGATTTATTAAAAAATATATCAATAGTACCTCCAGTCCAGCCTGCTTGTTGACAGGCAAACCAAGATGGCTGCCGTGTTCAGTGGAAAGTGAGAGAGGGGGGCGGCGCCCTGCTGTCAGCTGTCAGTCAAGAGTCTAAACCATTGGCCCCCAGCAACATTAGGATAGGCCAATAACCATCCAGGGATATCCTAATACATTTTAGGAAAGTCAGAGAGGATCGGCTGGCCAGGAGCGCAGGGAAACCAGTGCGTTCTTTGAGGTTTTCACAGCTATTCCGTTAATTTTCTTATTTCTGAAGGTTCAGTTAACACAAACACATCTATAGCAACTCAAATTGACATTTCTATAACATCACCCTCAGTGAAATATGACATTAGAGCTGTACTATGGGACAGAGTCTCTGCTCTGTGCTCTGTGTTACTGTGCACTGACGACACCTCGTGGGCATTCAGTTGAATTGCATGCATGCCCAGCTTATTGACATCACAGGCTGTGTGAAATATGTGAATATGACAGAACAGTGGTTCTCATATTGACCAGGGGTCATTGCTTTTGTTCTCAGAGTTACATTGCTCAACTCAAGACTCGCTCGCTCACTCACACTCACTCACTCACTCACTCACTCACTCACTCACACTCACTCACTCACTCACTCACTCACCGCACGCACGCACGCACGCACGCACGCACGCACGCACGAAAAGGAAAAGGAACGCACCGGCCGAAGGAGGAACGCGGAGGCGCCGCGTTCCACTTATCGGGCCTTTGGGCCCGCCGCGGGCGGACGGGGCGACGCCGGGGCGCGCCAGGCGCGTCCCTCATCTCCGGGCGCCCCGGGGACCAGGAAGGGCCAAAAAATGTTTTGCGCGGCCCCCTACGGGGGCCCGAGGCCCTGCGCGGGCCCAGTTAACACGACACCTCGTGGGCACAGTGACCTCTGGGCCCTTCCCGGTCCCCGGGGCGCCCGGAGATGAGGGACGCGCCTGGCGCGCCCCGGCGTCGCCCCGTCCGCCCGCGGCGGGCCCAAAGGCCCGATAAGTGGAACGCGGCGCCTCCGCGTTCCTCCTTCGGCCGGTGCGTTCCTTTTCCTTTTCGTGCGTGCACGCACGCACGCACGCACGCACGCACTCACTCACTCACTCACTCACTCACTCACTCACTCACTCACTCACTCACTCACTCACTCACTCACTCACTCACTCACTCACTCACCGCACCGCACGCACGCACGCACGCACGCACGCACGCACGCACACAGGCATGAGGGCACAGTGACCTCTGGGCCCTGACCCTCCACGCACGCTCTCTCAACGCACGCACGCACGCACGCACGCACGCACTCACTCACTCACTCACTCACTCACTCACTCACTCACTCACCGCACGCACGCACGCACGCACGCACGTCAAACTGGGGGCCCTTTAAATGAAAAGGGTTGACAACTGTCTAGCTTAGTGAAATATTGAATTGGACATTTCATAAAGTCACACATACAACAGACTGTGACAGACAGGTTTATTTTTAGCACTCCAGGGTGTCGAACCCCATACACGCCCGTGTAAACTTGGTGTAGTACCGGTACGAGCACTTTGTTTTTCCTGTCTGACACAATGTCTTTATTGCATGTGAACAACATGTACATTTTAGCCAATAATGTTGAATAAAAAAAGGAATATAAAACTAAATGTTATCATTCTGTCGGTTCTACATGACAACTCACCTTTGCATATAGAAAATAAATGTCATATGTGTCCACCACTCTGACAGCTGTCTGCTGCTCCACACACACTGTACACAAATTGAACATACAGTAAATAATGGGCTTGCAAATGTGTTTGTATTACATGCAATGAGTAATTATATTGGAGCTAACATGCAAAAACAGGCTGGTTTTACAATTATTTATTTATTTAAAAATGGCCCAATAGACATAAACACTAAAATCGAGGCTTCATCTAGCCACAAGCAGATGGACCATGTAATACATATTTTATTTAGTGTATTAGCTAAATAATTATTATGCCCTTACCTCTGACAGCAAGCCCAGCCTGTCTGACTGACTGACTTCTAATGCTCTCTTCTTCCTTCCCTTCCTCCTGCTGCTATCATGCTAACAGAAGCTAACTCTCTCTAACTCTGTCCAAAAGACCCCAAAACGTTCCAAATAAATTTTCGGGTCCTTAGTGATCATCAGAGAGACAAAAGGTGGCCATTAATGTCTTTCAAACATCTTCTACGACTTATTAAAAAATATATGAAATATTGCACTGGCCAGCCATAACAGTGGAACACAAGCTAACATGCTAACAGATGCTACATGGCTCTAAATCTGTCAAAAATAGACCAAAACATTCCAAATTAATTTTCGAGTCCTTAGTGATCATCAGAGAGACAAAAGGTGGCCATTAATGTCTTTCAAACATCTTCTACGATTTATTAAAAAATATATCAATAGTACCTCCAGTCCAGCCTGCTTGTTGACAGGCAAACCAAGATGGCTGCCGTGTTCAGTGGAAAGTGAGAGAGGGGGGCGGCGCCCTGCTGTCAGCTGTCAGTCAAGAGTCTAAACCATTGGCCCCCAGCAACATTAGGATAGGCCAATAACCATCCAGGGATATCCTAATACATTTTAGGAAAGTCAGAGAGGATCGGCTGGCCAGGAGCGCAGGGAAACCAGTGCGTTCTTTGAGGTTTTCACAGCTATTCCGTTAATTTTCTTATTTCTGAAGGTTCAGTTAACACAAACACATCTATAGCAACTCAAATTGACATTTCTATAACATCACCCTCAGTGAAATATGACATTAGAGCTGTACTATGGGACAGAGTCTCTGCTCTGTGCTCTGTGTTACTGTGCACTGACGACACCTCGTGGGCATTCAGTTGAATTGCATGCATGCCCAGCTTATTGACATCACAGGCTGTGTGAAATATGTGAATATGACAGAACAGTGGTTCTCATATTGACCAGGGGTCATTGCTTTTGTTCTCAGAGTTACATTGCTCAACTCAAGACTCGCTCGCTCACTCACACTCACTCACTCACTCACTCACTCACTCACTCACACTCACTCACTCACTCACTCACTCACCGCACGCACGCACGCACGCACGCACGCACGCACGCACGCACGAAAAGGAAAAGGAACGCACCGGCCGAAGGAGGAACGCGGAGGCGCCGCGTTCCACTTATCGGGCCTTTGGGCCCGCCGCGGGCGGACGGGGCGACGCCGGGGCGCGCCAGGCGCGTCCCTCATCTCCGGGCGCCCCGGGGACCAGGAAGGGCCAAAAAATGTTTTGCGCGGCCCCCTACGGGGGCCCGAGGCCCTGCGCGGGCCCAGTTAACACGACACCTCGTGGGCACAGTGACCTCTGGGCCCTTCCCGGTCCCCGGGGCGCCCGGAGATGAGGGACGCGCCTGGCGCGCCCCGGCGTCGCCCCGTCCGCCCGCGGCGGGCCCAAAGGCCCGATAAGTGGAACGCGGCGCCTCCGCGTTCCTCCTTCGGCCGGTGCGTTCCTTTTCCTTTTCGTGCGTGCACGCACGCACGCACGCACGCACGCACTCACTCACTCACTCACTCACTCACTCACTCACTCACTCACTCACTCACTCACTCACTCACTCACTCACTCACTCACTCACTCACTCACCGCACCGCACGCACGCACGCACGCACGCACGCACGCACGCACACAGGCATGAGGGCACAGTGACCTCTGGGCCCTGACCCTCCACGCACGCTCTCTCAACGCACGCACGCACGCACGCACGCACGCACTCACTCACTCACTCACTCACTCACTCACTCACTCACTCACCGCACGCACGCACGCACGCACGCACGTCAAACTGGGGGCCCTTTAAATGAAAAGGGTTGACAACTGTCTAGCTTAGTGAAATATTGAATTGGACATTTCATAAAGTCACACATACAACAGACTGTGACAGACAGGTTTATTTTTAGCACTCCAGGGTGTCGAACCCCATACACGCCCGTGTAAACTTGGTGTAGTACCGGTACGAGCACTTTGTTTTTCCTGTCTGACACAATGTCTTTATTGCATGTGAACAACATGTACATTTTAGCCAATAATGTTGAATAAAAAAAGGAATATAAAACTAAATGTTATCATTCTGTCGGTTCTACATGACAACTCACCTTTGCATATAGAAAATAAATGTCATATGTGTCCACCACTCTGACAGCTGTCTGCTGCTCCACACACACTGTACACAAATTGAACATACAGTAAATAATGGGCTTGCAAATGTGTTTGTATTACATGCAATGAGTAATTATATTGGAGCTAACATGCAAAAACAGGCTGGTTTTACAATTATTTATTTATTTAAAAATGGCCCAATAGACATAAACACTAAAATCGAGGCTTCATCTAGCCACAAGCAGATGGACCATGTAATACATATTTTATTTAGTGTATTAGCTAAATAATTATTATGCCCTTACCTCTGACAGCAAGCCCAGCCTGTCTGACTGACTGACTTCTAATGCTCTCTTCTTCCTTCCCTTCCTCCTGCTGCTATCATGCTAACAGAAGCTAACTCTCTCTAACTCTGTCCAAAAGACCCCAAAACGTTCCAAATAAATTTTCGGGTCCTTAGTGATCATCAGAGAGACAAAAGGTGGCCATTAATGTCTTTCAAACATCTTCTACGACTTATTAAAAAATATATGAAATATTGCACTGGCCAGCCATAACAGTGGAACACAAGCTAACATGCTAACAGATGCTACATGGCTCTAAATCTGTCAAAAATAGACCAAAACATTCCAAATTAATTTTCGAGTCCTTAGTGATCATCAGAGAGACAAAAGGTGGCCATTAATGTCTTTCAAACATCTTCTACGATTTATTAAAAAATATATCAATAGTACCTCCAGTCCAGCCTGCTTGTTGACAGGCAAACCAAGATGGCTGCCGTGTTCAGTGGAAAGTGAGAGAGGGGGGCGGCGCCCTGCTGTCAGCTGTCAGTCAAGAGTCTAAACCATTGGCCCCCAGCAACATTAGGATAGGCCAATAACCATCCAGGGATATCCTAATACATTTTAGGAAAGTCAGAGAGGATCGGCTGGCCAGGAGCGCAGGGAAACCAGTGCGTTCTTTGAGGTTTTCACAGCTATTCCGTTAATTTTCTTATTTCTGAAGGTTCAGTTAACACAAACACATCTATAGCAACTCAAATTGACATTTCTATAACATCACCCTCAGTGAAATATGACATTAGAGCTGTACTATGGGACAGAGTCTCTGCTCTGTGCTCTGTGTTACTGTGCACTGACGACACCTCGTGGGCATTCAGTTGAATTGCATGCATGCCCAGCTTATTGACATCACAGGCTGTGTGAAATATGTGAATATGACAGAACAGTGGTTCTCATATTGACCAGGGGTCATTGCTTTTGTTCTCAGAGTTACATTGCTCAACTCAAGACTCGCTCGCTCACTCACACTCACTCACTCACTCACTCACTCACTCACTCACACTCACTCACTCACTCACTCACTCACCGCACGCACGCACGCACGCACGCACGCACGCACGCACGCACGAAAAGGAAAAGGAACGCACCGGCCGAAGGAGGAACGCGGAGGCGCCGCGTTCCACTTATCGGGCCTTTGGGCCCGCCGCGGGCGGACGGGGCGACGCCGGGGCGCGCCAGGCGCGTCCCTCATCTCCGGGCGCCCCGGGGACCAGGAAGGGCCAAAAAATGTTTTGCGCGGCCCCCTACGGGGGCCCGAGGCCCTGCGCGGGCCCAGTTAACACGACACCTCGTGGGCACAGTGACCTCTGGGCCCTTCCCGGTCCCCGGGGCGCCCGGAGATGAGGGACGCGCCTGGCGCGCCCCGGCGTCGCCCCGTCCGCCCGCGGCGGGCCCAAAGGCCCGATAAGTGGAACGCGGCGCCTCCGCGTTCCTCCTTCGGCCGGTGCGTTCCTTTTCCTTTTCGTGCGTGCACGCACGCACGCACGCACGCACGCACTCACTCACTCACTCACTCACTCACTCACTCACTCACTCACTCACTCACTCACTCACTCACTCACTCACTCACTCACTCACCGCACCGCACGCACGCACGCACGCACGCACGCACGCACGCACACAGGCATGAGGGCACAGTGACCTCTGGGCCCTGACCCTCCACGCACGCTCTCTCAACGCACGCACGCACGCACGCACGCACGCACTCACTCACTCACTCACTCACTCACTCACTCACTCACTCACCGCACGCACGCACGCACGCACGCACGTCAAACTGGGGGCCCTTTAAATGAAAAGGGTTGACAACTGTCTAGCTTAGTGAAATATTGAATTGGACATTTCATAAAGTCACACATACAACAGACTGTGACAGACAGGTTTATTTTTAGCACTCCAGGGTGTCGAACCCCATACACGCCCGTGTAAACTTGGTGTAGTACCGGTACGAGCACTTTGTTTTTCCTGTCTGACACAATGTCTTTATTGCATGTGAACAACATGTACATTTTAGCCAATAATGTTGAATAAAAAAAGGAATATAAAACTAAATGTTATCATTCTGTCGGTTCTACATGACAACTCACCTTTGCATATAGAAAATAAATGTCATATGTGTCCACCACTCTGACAGCTGTCTGCTGCTCCACACACACTGTACACAAATTGAACATACAGTAAATAATGGGCTTGCAAATGTGTTTGTATTACATGCAATGAGTAATTATATTGGAGCTAACATGCAAAAACAGGCTGGTTTTACAATTATTTATTTATTTAAAAATGGCCCAATAGACATAAACACTAAAATCGAGGCTTCATCTAGCCACAAGCAGATGGACCATGTAATACATATTTTATTTAGTGTATTAGCTAAATAATTATTATGCCCTTACCTCTGACAGCAAGCCCAGCCTGTCTGACTGACTGACTTCTAATGCTCTCTTCTTCCTTCCCTTCCTCCTGCTGCTATCATGCTAACAGAAGCTAACTCTCTCTAACTCTGTCCAAAAGACCCCAAAACGTTCCAAATAAATTTTCGGGTCCTTAGTGATCATCAGAGAGACAAAAGGTGGCCATTAATGTCTTTCAAACATCTTCTACGACTTATTAAAAAATATATGAAATATTGCACTGGCCAGCCATAACAGTGGAACACAAGCTAACATGCTAACAGATGCTACATGGCTCTAAATCTGTCAAAAATAGACCAAAACATTCCAAATTAATTTTCGAGTCCTTAGTGATCATCAGAGAGACAAAAGGTGGCCATTAATGTCTTTCAAACATCTTCTACGATTTATTAAAAAATATATCAATAGTACCTCCAGTCCAGCCTGCTTGTTGACAGGCAAACCAAGATGGCTGCCGTGTTCAGTGGAAAGTGAGAGAGGGGGGCGGCGCCCTGCTGTCAGCTGTCAGTCAAGAGTCTAAACCATTGGCCCCCAGCAACATTAGGATAGGCCAATAACCATCCAGGGATATCCTAATACATTTTAGGAAAGTCAGAGAGGATCGGCTGGCCAGGAGCGCAGGGAAACCAGTGCGTTCTTTGAGGTTTTCACAGCTATTCCGTTAATTTTCTTATTTCTGAAGGTTCAGTTAACACAAACACATCTATAGCAACTCAAATTGACATTTCTATAACATCACCCTCAGTGAAATATGACATTAGAGCTGTACTATGGGACAGAGTCTCTGCTCTGTGCTCTGTGTTACTGTGCACTGACGACACCTCGTGGGCATTCAGTTGAATTGCATGCATGCCCAGCTTATTGACATCACAGGCTGTGTGAAATATGTGAATATGACAGAACAGTGGTTCTCATATTGACCAGGGGTCATTGCTTTTGTTCTCAGAGTTACATTGCTCAACTCAAGACTCGCTCGCTCACTCACACTCACTCACTCACTCACTCACTCACTCACTCACACTCACTCACTCACTCACTCACTCACCGCACGCACGCACGCACGCACGCACGCACGCACGCACGAAAAGGAAAAGGAACGCACCGGCCGAAGGAGGAACGCGGAGGCGCCGCGTTCCACTTATCGGGCCTTTGGGCCCGCCGCGGGCGGACGGGGCGACGCCGGGGCGCGCCAGGCGCGTCCCTCATCTCCGGGCGCCCCGGGGACCAGGAAGGGCCAAAAAATGTTTTGCGCGGCCCCCTACGGGGGCCCGAGGCCCTGCGCGGGCCCAGTTAACACGACACCTCGTGGGCACAGTGACCTCTGGGCCCTTCCCGGTCCCCGGGGCGCCCGGAGATGAGGGACGCGCCTGGCGCGCCCCGGCGTCGCCCCGTCCGCCCGCGGCGGGCCCAAAGGCCCGATAAGTGGAACGCGGCGCCTCCGCGTTCCTCCTTCGGCCGGTGCGTTCCTTTTCCTTTTCGTGCGTGCACGCACGCACGCACGCACGCACGCACTCACTCACTCACTCACTCACTCACTCACTCACTCACTCACTCACTCACTCACTCACTCACTCACTCACTCACTCACTCACTCACTCACTCACTCACTCACTCACCGCACCGCACGCACGCACGCACGCACGCACGCACGCACGCACACAGGCATGAGGGCACAGTGACCTCTGGGCCCTGACCCTCCACGCACGCTCTCTCAACGCACGCACGCACGCACGCACGCACGCACTCACTCACTCACTCACTCACTCACTCACTCACTCACTCACCGCACGCACGCACGCACGCACGCACGTCAAACTGGGGGCCCTTTAAATGAAAAGGGTTGACAACTGTCTAGCTTAGTGAAATATTGAATTGGACATTTCATAAAGTCACACATACAACAGACTGTGACAGACAGGTTTATTTTTAGCACTCCAGGGTGTCGAACCCCATACACGCCCGTGTAAACTTGGTGTAGTACCGGTACGAGCACTTTGTTTTTCCTGTCTGACACAATGTCTTTATTGCATGTGAACAACATGTACATTTTAGCCAATAATGTTGAATAAAAAAAGGAATATAAAACTAAATGTTATCATTCTGTCGGTTCTACATGACAACTCACCTTTGCATATAGAAAATAAATGTCATATGTGTCCACCACTCTGACAGCTGTCTGCTGCTCCACACACACTGTACACAAATTGAACATACAGTAAATAATGGGCTTGCAAATGTGTTTGTATTACATGCAATGAGTAATTATATTGGAGCTAACATGCAAAAACAGGCTGGTTTTACAATTATTTATTTATTTAAAAATGGCCCAATAGACATAAACACTAAAATCGAGGCTTCATCTAGCCACAAGCAGATGGACCATGTAATACATATTTTATTTAGTGTATTAGCTAAATAATTATTATGCCCTTACCTCTGACAGCAAGCCCAGCCTGTCTGACTGACTGACTTCTAATGCTCTCTTCTTCCTTCCCTTCCTCCTGCTGCTATCATGCTAACAGAAGCTAACTCTCTCTAACTCTGTCCAAAAGACCCCAAAACGTTCCAAATAAATTTTCGGGTCCTTAGTGATCATCAGAGAGACAAAAGGTGGCCATTAATGTCTTTCAAACATCTTCTACGACTTATTAAAAAATATATGAAATATTGCACTGGCCAGCCATAACAGTGGAACACAAGCTAACATGCTAACAGATGCTACATGGCTCTAAATCTGTCAAAAATAGACCAAAACATTCCAAATTAATTTTCGAGTCCTTAGTGATCATCAGAGAGACAAAAGGTGGCCATTAATGTCTTTCAAACATCTTCTACGATTTATTAAAAAATATATCAATAGTACCTCCAGTCCAGCCTGCTTGTTGACAGGCAAACCAAGATGGCTGCCGTGTTCAGTGGAAAGTGAGAGAGGGGGGCGGCGCCCTGCTGTCAGCTGTCAGTCAAGAGTCTAAACCATTGGCCCCCAGCAACATTAGGATAGGCCAATAACCATCCAGGGATATCCTAATACATTTTAGGAAAGTCAGAGAGGATCGGCTGGCCAGGAGCGCAGGGAAACCAGTGCGTTCTTTGAGGTTTTCACAGCTATTCCGTTTTCTTATTTCTGAAGGTTCAGTTAACACAAACACATCTATAGCAACTCAAATTGACATTTCTATAACATCACCCTCAGTGAAATATAACATTAGAGCTGTACTATGGGACAGAGTCTCTGCTCTGTGCTCTGTGTTACTGTGCACTGACGACACCTTGTGGGCATTCAGTTGAATTGCATGCATGCCCAGCTAATTGACATCACAGGCTGTGTGAAATATGTGAATATGACAGAACAGTGGTTCTCATATTGACCAGGGGTCATTGCTTTTGTTCTCAGAGTTACATTGCTCAACTCAAGACTCGCTCGCTCACTCACACTCACTCACTCACTCACTCACTCACTCACTCACTCACACTCACTCACTCACTCACTCACTCACCGCACGCACGCACGCACGCACGCACGCACGCACGCACGCACGAAAAGGAAAAGGAACGCACCGGCCGAAGGAGGAACGCGGAGGCGCCGCGTTCCACTTATCGGGCCTTTGGGCCCGCCGCGGGCGGACGGGGCGACGCCGGGGCGCGCCAGGCGCGTCCCTCATCTCCGGGCGCCCCGGGGACCAGGAAGGGCCAAAAAATGTTTTGCGCGGCCCCCTACGGGGGCCCGAGGCCCTGCGCGGGCCCAGTTAACACGACACCTCGTGGGCACAGTGACCTCTGGGCCCTTCCCGGTCCCCGGGGCGCCCGGAGATGAGGGACGCGCCTGGCGCGCCCCGGCGTCGCCCCGTCCGCCCGCGGCGGGCCCAAAGGCCCGATAAGTGGAACGCGGCGCCTCCGCGTTCCTCCTTCGGCCGGTGCGTTCCTTTTCCTTTTCGTGCGTGCACGCACGCACGCACGCACGCACGCACTCACTCACTCACTCACTCACTCACTCACTCACTCACTCACTCACTCACTCACTCACTCACTCACTCACTCACTCACTCACTCACTCACCGCACCGCACGCACGCACGCACGCACGCACGCACGCACGCACACAGGCATGAGGGCACAGTGACCTCTGGGCCCTGACCCTCCACGCACGCTCTCTCAACGCACGCACGCACGCACGCACGCACGCACTCACTCACTCACTCACTCACTCACTCACTCACTCACTCACCGCACGCACGCACGCACGCACGCACGTCAAACTGGGGGCCCTTTAAATGAAAAGGGTTGACAACTGTCTAGCTTAGTGAAATATTGAATTGGACATTTCATAAAGTCACACATACAACAGACTGTGACAGACAGGTTTATTTTTAGCACTCCAGGGTGTCGAACCCCATACACGCCCGTGTAAACTTGGTGTAGTACCGGTACGAGCACTTTGTTTTTCCTGTCTGACACAATGTCTTTATTGCATGTGAACAACATGTACATTTTAGCCAATAATGTTGAATAAAAAAAGGAATATAAAACTAAATGTTATCATTCTGTCGGTTCTACATGACAACTCACCTTTGCATATAGAAAATAAATGTCATATGTGTCCACCACTCTGACAGCTGTCTGCTGCTCCACACACACTGTACACAAATTGAACATACAGTAAATAATGGGCTTGCAAATGTGTTTGTATTACATGCAATGAGTAATTATATTGGAGCTAACATGCAAAAACAGGCTGGTTTTACAATTATTTATTTATTTAAAAATGGCCCAATAGACATAAACACTAAAATCGAGGCTTCATCTAGCCACAAGCAGATGGACCATGTAATACATATTTTATTTAGTGTATTAGCTAAATAATTATTATGCCCTTACCTCTGACAGCAAGCCCAGCCTGTCTGACTGACTGACTTCTAATGCTCTCTTCTTCCTTCCCTTCCTCCTGCTGCTATCATGCTAACAGAAGCTAACTCTCTCTAACTCTGTCCAAAAGACCCCAAAACGTTCCAAATAAATTTTCGGGTCCTTAGTGATCATCAGAGAGACAAAAGGTGGCCATTAATGTCTTTCAAACATCTTCTACGACTTATTAAAAAATATATGAAATATTGCACTGGCCAGCCATAACAGTGGAACACAAGCTAACATGCTAACAGATGCTACATGGCTCTAAATCTGTCAAAAATAGACCAAAACATTCCAAATTAATTTTCGAGTCCTTAGTGATCATCAGAGAGACAAAAGGTGGCCATTAATGTCTTTCAAACATCTTCTACGATTTATTAAAAAATATATCAATAGTACCTCCAGTCCAGCCTGCTTGTTGACAGGCAAACCAAGATGGCTGCCGTGTTCAGTGGAAAGTGAGAGAGGGGGGCGGCGCCCTGCTGTCAGCTGTCAGTCAAGAGTCTAAACCATTGGCCCCCAGCAACATTAGGATAGGCCAATAACCATCCAGGGATATCCTAATACATTTTAGGAAAGTCAGAGAGGATCGGCTGGCCAGGAGCGCAGGGAAACCAGTGCGTTCTTTGAGGTTTTCACAGCTATTCCGTTAATTTTCTTATTTCTGAAGGTTCAGTTAACACAAACACATCTATAGCAACTCAAATTGACATTTCTATAACATCACCCTCAGTGAAATATAACATTAGAGCTGTACTATGGGACAGAGTCTCTGCTCTGTGCTCTGTGTTACTGTGCACTGACGACACCTTGTGGGCATTCAGTTGAATTGCATGCATGCCCAGCTAATTGACATCACAGGCTGTGTGAAATATGTGAATATGACAGAACAGTGGTTCTCATATTGACCAGGGGTCATTGCTTTTGTTCTCAGAGTTACATTGCTCAACTCAAGACTCGCTCGCTCACTCACACTCACTCACTCACTCACTCACTCACTCACTCACTCACTCACACTCACTCACTCACTCACTCACTCACCGCACGCACGCACGCACGCACGCACGCACGCACGCACGAAAAGGAAAAGGAACGCACCGGCCGAAGGAGGAACGCGGAGGCGCCGCGTTCCACTTATCGGGCCTTTGGGCCCGCCGCGGGCGGACGGGGCGACGCCGGGGCGCGCCAGGCGCGTCCCTCATCTCCGGGCGCCCCGGGGACCAGGAAGGGCCAAAAAATGTTTTGCGCGGCCCCCTACGGGGGCCCGAGGCCCTGCGCGGGCCCAGTTAACACGACACCTCGTGGGCACAGTGACCTCTGGGCCCTTCCCGGTCCCCGGGGCGCCCGGAGATGAGGGACGCGCCTGGCGCGCCCCGGCGTCGCCCCGTCCGCCCGCGGCGGGCCCAAAGGCCCGATAAGTGGAACGCGGCGCCTCCGCGTTCCTCCTTCGGCCGGTGCGTTCCTTTTCCTTTTCGTGCGTGCACGCACGCACGCACGCACGCACGCACGCACGCACTCACTCACTCACTCACTCACTCACTCACTCACTCACTCACTCACTCACTCACCGCACCGCACGCACGCACGCACGCACGCACGCACGCACGCACACAGGCATGAGGGCACAGTGACCTCTGGGCCCTGACCCTCCACGCACGCTCTCTCAACGCACGCACGCACGCACGCACGCACGCACTCACTCACTCACTCACTCACTCACTCACTCACTCACTCACCGCACGCACGCACGCACGCACGCACGTCAAACTGGGGGCCCTTTAAATGAAAAGGGTTGACAACTGTCTAGCTTAGTGAAATATTGAATTGGACATTTCATAAAGTCACACATACAACAGACTGTGACAGACAGGTTTATTTTTAGCACTCCAGGGTGTCGAACCCCATACACGCCCGTGTAAACTTGGTGTAGTACCGGTACGAGCACTTTGTTTTTCCTGTCTGACACAATGTCTTTATTGCATGTGAACAACATGTACATTTTAGCCAATAATGTTGAATAAAAAAAGGAATATAAAACTAAATGTTATCATTCTGTCGGTTCTACATGACAACTCACCTTTGCATATAGAAAATAAATGTCATATGTGTCCACCACTCTGACAGCTGTCTGCTGCTCCACACACACTGTACACAAATTGAACATACAGTAAATAATGGGCTTGCAAATGTGTTTGTATTACATGCAATGAGTAATTATATTGGAGCTAACATGCAAAAACAGGCTGGTTTTACAATTATTTATTTATTTAAAAATGGCCCAATAGACATAAACACTAAAATCGAGGCTTCATCTAGCCACAAGCAGATGGACCATGTAATACATATTTTATTTAGTGTATTAGCTAAATAATTATTATGCCCTTACCTCTGACAGCAAGCCCAGCCTGTCTGACTGACTGACTTCTAATGCTCTCTTCTTCCTTCCCTTCCTCCTGCTGCTATCATGCTAACAGAAGCTAACTCTCTCTAACTCTGTCCAAAAGACCCCAAAACGTTCCAAATAAATTTTCGGGTCCTTAGTGATCATCAGAGAGACAAAAGGTGGCCATTAATGTCTTTCAAACATCTTCTACGACTTATTAAAAAATATATGAAATATTGCACTGGCCAGCCATAACAGTGGAACACAAGCTAACATGCTAACAGATGCTACATGGCTCTAAATCTGTCAAAAATAGACCAAAACATTCCAAATTAATTTTCGAGTCCTTAGTGATCATCAGAGAGACAAAAGGTGGCCATTAATGTCTTTCAAACATCTTCTACGATTTATTAAAAAATATATCAATAGTACCTCCAGTCCAGCCTGCTTGTTGACAGGCAAACCAAGATGGCTGCCGTGTTCAGTGGAAAGTGAGAGAGGGGGGCGGCGCCCTGCTGTCAGCTGTCAGTCAAGAGTCTAAACCATTGGCCCCCAGCAACATTAGGATAGGCCAATAACCATCCAGGGATATCCTAATACATTTTAGGAAAGTCAGAGAGGATCGGCTGGCCAGGAGCGCAGGGAAACCAGTGCGTTCTTTGAGGTTTTCACAGCTATTCCGTTAATTTTCTTATTTCTGAAGGTTCAGTTAACACAAACACATCTATAGCAACTCAAATTGACATTTCTATAACATCACCCTCAGTGAAATATAACATTAGAGCTGTACTATGGGACAGAGTCTCTGCTCTGTGCTCTGTGTTACTGTGCACTGACGACACCTTGTGGGCATTCAGTTGAATTGCATGCATGCCCAGCTAATTGACATCACAGGCTGTGTGAAATATGTGAATATGACAGAACAGTGGTTCTCATATTGACCAGGGGTCATTGCTTTTGTTCTCAGAGTTACATTGCTCAACTCAAGACTCGCTCGCTCACTCACACTCACTCACTCACTCACTCACTCACTCACTCACTCACACTCACTCACTCACTCACTCACTCACCGCACGCACGCACGCACGCACGCACGCACGCACGCACGAAAAGGAAAAGGAACGCACCGGCCGAAGGAGGAACGCGGAGGCGCCGCGTTCCACTTATCGGGCCTTTGGGCCCGCCGCGGGCGGACGGGGCGACGCCGGGGCGCGCCAGGCGCGTCCCTCATCTCCGGGCGCCCCGGGGACCAGGAAGGGCCAAAAAATGTTTTGCGCGGCCCCCTACGGGGGCCCGAGGCCCTGCGCGGGCCCAGTTAACACGACACCTCGTGGGCACAGTGACCTCTGGGCCCTTCCCGGTCCCCGGGGCGCCCGGAGATGAGGGACGCGCCTGGCGCGCCCCGGCGTCGCCCCGTCCGCCCGCGGCGGGCCCAAAGGCCCGATAAGTGGAACGCGGCGCCTCCGCGTTCCTCCTTCGGCCGGTGCGTTCCTTTTCCTTTTCGTGCGTGCACGCACGCACGCACGCACGCACGCACTCACTCACTCACTCACTCACTCACTCACTCACTCACTCACTCACTCACTCACTCACTCACTCACTCACTCACCGCACCGCACGCACGCACGCACGCACGCACGCACGCACGCACACAGGCATGAGGGCACAGTGACCTCTGGGCCCTGACCCTCCACGCACGCTCTCTCAACGCACGCACGCACGCACGCACGCACGCACTCACTCACTCACTCACTCACTCACTCACTCACTCACTCACCGCACGCACGCACGCACGCACGCACGTCAAACTGGGGGCCCTTTAAATGAAAAGGGTTGACAACTGTCTAGCTTAGTGAAATATTGAATTGGACATTTCATAAAGTCACACATACAACAGACTGTGACAGACAGGTTTATTTTTAGCACTCCAGGGTGTCGAACCCCATACACGCCCGTGTAAACTTGGTGTAGTACCGGTACGAGCACTTTGTTTTTCCTGTCTGACACAATGTCTTTATTGCATGTGAACAACATGTACATTTTAGCCAATAATGTTGAATAAAAAAAGGAATATAAAACTAAATGTTATCATTCTGTCGGTTCTACATGACAACTCACCTTTGCATATAGAAAATAAATGTCATATGTGTCCACCACTCTGACAGCTGTCTGCTGCTCCACACACACTGTACACAAATTGAACATACAGTAAATAATGGGCTTGCAAATGTGTTTGTATTACATGCAATGAGTAATTATATTGGAGCTAACATGCAAAAACAGGCTGGTTTTACAATTATTTATTTATTTAAAAATGGCCCAATAGACATAAACACTAAAATCGAGGCTTCATCTAGCCACAAGCAGATGGACCATGTAATACATATTTTATTTAGTGTATTAGCTAAATAATTATTATGCCCTTACCTCTGACAGCAAGCCCAGCCTGTCTGACTGACTGACTTCTAATGCTCTCTTCTTCCTTCCCTTCCTCCTGCTGCTATCATGCTAACAGAAGCTAACTCTCTCTAACTCTGTCCAAAAGACCCCAAAACGTTCCAAATAAATTTTCGGGTCCTTAGTGATCATCAGAGAGACAAAAGGTGGCCATTAATGTCTTTCAAACATCTTCTACGACTTATTAAAAAATATATGAAATATTGCACTGGCCAGCCATAACAGTGGAACACAAGCTAACATGCTAACAGATGCTACATGGCTCTAAATCTGTCAAAAATAGACCAAAACATTCCAAATTAATTTTCGAGTCCTTAGTGATCATCAGAGAGACAAAAGGTGGCCATTAATGTCTTTCAAACATCTTCTACGATTTATTAAAAAATATATCAATAGTACCTCCAGTCCAGCCTGCTTGTTGACAGGCAAACCAAGATGGCTGCCGTGTTCAGTGGAAAGTGAGAGAGGGGGGCGGCGCCCTGCTGTCAGCTGTCAGTCAAGAGTCTAAACCATTGGCCCCCAGCAACATTAGGATAGGCCAATAACCATCCAGGGATATCCTAATACATTTTAGGAAAGTCAGAGAGGATCGGCTGGCCAGGAGCGCAGGGAAACCAGTGCGTTCTTTGAGGTTTTCACAGCTATTCCGTTAATTTTCTTATTTCTGAAGGTTCAGTTAACACAAACACATCTATAGCAACTCAAATTGACATTTCTATAACATCACCCTCAGTGAAATATAACATTAGAGCTGTACTATGGGACAGAGTCTCTGCTCTGTGCTCTGTGTTACTGTGCACTGACGACACCTTGTGGGCATTCAGTTGAATTGCATGCATGCCCAGCTAATTGACATCACAGGCTGTGTGAAATATGTGAATATGACAGAACAGTGGTTCTCATATTGACCAGGGGTCATTGCTTTTGTTCTCAGAGTTACATTGCTCAACTCAAGACTCGCTCGCTCACTCACACTCACTCACTCACTCACTCACTCACTCACTCACTCACACTCACTCACTCACTCACTCACTCACCGCACGCACGCACGCACGCACGCACGCACGCACGCACGAAAAGGAAAAGGAACGCACCGGCCGAAGGAGGAACGCGGAGGCGCCGCGTTCCACTTATCGGGCCTTTGGGCCCGCCGCGGGCGGACGGGGCGACGCCGGGGCGCGCCAGGCGCGTCCCTCATCTCCGGGCGCCCCGGGGACCAGGAAGGGCCAAAAAATGTTTTGCGCGGCCCCCTACGGGGGCCCGAGGCCCTGCGCGGGCCCAGTTAACACGACACCTCGTGGGCACAGTGACCTCTGGGCCCTTCCCGGTCCCCGGGGCGCCCGGAGATGAGGGACGCGCCTGGCGCGCCCCGGCGTCGCCCCGTCCGCCCGCGGCGGGCCCAAAGGCCCGATAAGTGGAACGCGGCGCCTCCGCGTTCCTCCTTCGGCCGGTGCGTTCCTTTTCCTTTTCGTGCGTGCACGCACGCACGCACGCACGCACGCACTCACTCACTCACTCACTCACTCACTCACTCACTCACTCACTCACTCACTCACTCACTCACTCACTCACTCACTCACTCACTCACTCACTCACCGCACCGCACGCACGCACGCACGCACGCACGCACGCACGCACACAGGCATGAGGGCACAGTGACCTCTGGGCCCTGACCCTCCACGCACGCTCTCTCAACGCACGCACGCACGCACGCACGCACGCACTCACTCACTCACTCACTCACTCACTCACTCACTCACTCACCGCACGCACGCACGCACGCACGCACGTCAAACTGGGGGCCCTTTAAATGAAAAGGGTTGACAACTGTCTAGCTTAGTGAAATATTGAATTGGACATTTCATAAAGTCACACATACAACAGACTGTGACAGACAGGTTTATTTTTAGCACTCCAGGGTGTCGAACCCCATACACGCCCGTGTAAACTTGGTGTAGTACCGGTACGAGCACTTTGTTTTTCCTGTCTGACACAATGTCTTTATTGCATGTGAACAACATGTACATTTTAGCCAATAATGTTGAATAAAAAAAGGAATATAAAACTAAATGTTATCATTCTGTCGGTTCTACATGACAACTCACCTTTGCATATAGAAAATAAATGTCATATGTGTCCACCACTCTGACAGCTGTCTGCTGCTCCACACACACTGTACACAAATTGAACATACAGTAAATAATGGGCTTGCAAATGTGTTTGTATTACATGCAATGAGTAATTATATTGGAGCTAACATGCAAAAACAGGCTGGTTTTACAATTATTTATTTATTTAAAAATGGCCCAATAGACATAAACACTAAAATCGAGGCTTCATCTAGCCACAAGCAGATGGACCATGTAATACATATTTTATTTAGTGTATTAGCTAAATAATTATTATGCCCTTACCTCTGACAGCAAGCCCAGCCTGTCTGACTGACTGACTTCTAATGCTCTCTTCTTCCTTCCCTTCCTCCTGCTGCTATCATGCTAACAGAAGCTAACTCTCTCTAACTCTGTCCAAAAGACCCCAAAACGTTCCAAATAAATTTTCGGGTCCTTAGTGATCATCAGAGAGACAAAAGGTGGCCATTAATGTCTTTCAAACATCTTCTACGACTTATTAAAAAATATATGAAATATTGCACTGGCCAGCCATAACAGTGGAACACAAGCTAACATGCTAACAGATGCTACATGGCTCTAAATCTGTCAAAAATAGACCAAAACATTCCAAATTAATTTTCGAGTCCTTAGTGATCATCAGAGAGACAAAAGGTGGCCATTAATGTCTTTCAAACATCTTCTACGATTTATTAAAAAATATATCAATAGTACCTCCAGTCCAGCCTGCTTGTTGACAGGCAAACCAAGATGGCTGCCGTGTTCAGTGGAAAGTGAGAGAGGGGGGCGGCGCCCTGCTGTCAGCTGTCAGTCAAGAGTCTAAACCATTGGCCCCCAGCAACATTAGGATAGGCCAATAACCATCCAGGGATATCCTAATACATTTTAGGAAAGTCAGAGAGGATCGGCTGGCCAGGAGCGCAGGGAAACCAGTGCGTTCTTTGAGGTTTTCACAGCTATTCCGTTAATTTTCTTATTTCTGAAGGTTCAGTTAACACAAACACATCTATAGCAACTCAAATTGACATTTCTATAACATCACCCTCAGTGAAATATAACATTAGAGCTGTACTATGGGACAGAGTCTCTGCTCTGTGCTCTGTGTTACTGTGCACTGACGACACCTTGTGGGCATTCAGTTGAATTGCATGCATGCCCAGCTAATTGACATCACAGGCTGTGTGAAATATGTGAATATGACAGAACAGTGGTTCTCATATTGACCAGGGGTCATTGCTTTTGTTCTCAGAGTTACATTGCTCAACTCAAGACTCGCTCGCTCACTCACACTCACTCACTCACTCACTCACTCACTCACACTCACTCACTCACTCACTCACTCACCGCACGCACGCACGCACGCACGCACGCACGCACGCACGAAAAGGAAAAGGAACGCACCGGCCGAAGGAGGAACGCGGAGGCGCCGCGTTCCACTTATCGGGCCTTTGGGCCCGCCGCGGGCGGACGGGGCGACGCCGGGGCGCGCCAGGCGCGTCCCTCATCTCCGGGCGCCCCGGGGACCAGGAAGGGCCAAAAAATGTTTTGCGCGGCCCCCTACGGGGGCCCGAGGCCCTGCGCGGGCCCAGTTAACACGACACCTCGTGGGCACAGTGACCTCTGG
Source organism: Electrona antarctica (assembly GCF_951216825.1). Lineage (NCBI taxonomy): Eukaryota > Metazoa > Chordata > Actinopteri > Myctophiformes > Myctophidae > Electrona > Electrona antarctica. The sequence goes on from NW_027638607.1 coordinate 60,142, forward strand.
GCCCTTCCCGGTCCCCGGGGCGCCCGGAGATGAGGGACGCGCCTGGCGCGCCCCGGCGTCGCCCCGTCCGCCCGCGGCGGGCCCAAAGGCCCGATAAGTGGAACGCGGCGCCTCCGCGTTCCTCCTTCGGCCGGTGCGTTCCTTTTCCTTTTCGTGCGTGCACGCACGCACGCACGCACGCACGCACTCACTCACTCACTCACTCACTCACTCACTCACTCACTCACTCACTCACTCACTCACTCACTCACTCACTCACTCACTCACTCACCGCACCGCACGCACGCACGCACGCACGCACGCACGCACGCACACAGGCATGAGGGCACAGTGACCTCTGGGCCCTGACCCTCCACGCACGCTCTCTCAACGCACGCACGCACGCACGCACGCACGCACTCACTCACTCACTCACTCACTCACTCACTCACTCACTCACCGCACGCACGCACGCACGCACGCACGTCAAACTGGGGGCCCTTTAAATGAAAAGGGTTGACAACTGTCTAGCTTAGTGAAATATTGAATTGGACATTTCATAAAGTCACACATACAACAGACTGTGACAGACAGGTTTATTTTTAGCACTCCAGGGTGTCGAACCCCATACACGCCCGTGTAAACTTGGTGTAGTACCGGTACGAGCACTTTGTTTTTCCTGTCTGACACAATGTCTTTATTGCATGTGAACAACATGTACATTTTAGCCAATAATGTTGAATAAAAAAAGGAATATAAAACTAAATGTTATCATTCTGTCGGTTCTACATGACAACTCACCTTTGCATATAGAAAATAAATGTCATATGTGTCCACCACTCTGACAGCTGTCTGCTGCTCCACACACACTGTACACAAATTGAACATACAGTAAATAATGGGCTTGCAAATGTGTTTGTATTACATGCAATGAGTAATTATATTGGAGCTAACATGCAAAAACAGGCTGGTTTTACAATTATTTATTTATTTAAAAATGGCCCAATAGACATAAACACTAAAATCGAGGCTTCATCTAGCCACAAGCAGATGGACCATGTAATACATATTTTATTTAGTGTATTAGCTAAATAATTATTATGCCCTTACCTCTGACAGCAAGCCCAGCCTGTCTGACTGACTGACTTCTAATGCTCTCTTCTTCCTTCCCTTCCTCCTGCTGCTATCATGCTAACAGAAGCTAACTCTCTCTAACTCTGTCCAAAAGACCCCAAAACGTTCCAAATAAATTTTCGGGTCCTTAGTGATCATCAGAGAGACAAAAGGTGGCCATTAATGTCTTTCAAACATCTTCTACGACTTATTAAAAAATATATGAAATATTGCACTGGCCAGCCATAACAGTGGAACACAAGCTAACATGCTAACAGATGCTACATGGCTCTAAATCTGTCAAAAATAGACCAAAACATTCCAAATTAATTTTCGAGTCCTTAGTGATCATCAGAGAGACAAAAGGTGGCCATTAATGTCTTTCAAACATCTTCTACGATTTATTAAAAAATATATCAATAGTACCTCCAGTCCAGCCTGCTTGTTGACAGGCAAACCAAGATGGCTGCCGTGTTCAGTGGAAAGTGAGAGAGGGGGGCGGCGCCCTGCTGTCAGCTGTCAGTCAAGAGTCTAAACCATTGGCCCCCAGCAACATTAGGATAGGCCAATAACCATCCAGGGATATCCTAATACATTTTAGGAAAGTCAGAGAGGATCGGCTGGCCAGGAGCGCAGGGAAACCAGTGCGTTCTTTGAGGTTTTCACAGCTATTCCGTTAATTTTCTTATTTCTGAAGGTTCAGTTAACACAAACACATCTATAGCAACTCAAATTGACATTTCTATAACATCACCCTCAGTGAAATATAACATTAGAGCTGTACTATGGGACAGAGTCTCTGCTCTGTGCTCTGTGTTACTGTGCACTGACGACACCTTGTGGGCATTCAGTTGAATTGCATGCATGCCCAGCTAATTGACATCACAGGCTGTGTGAAATATGTGAATATGACAGAACAGTGGTTCTCATATTGACCAGGGGTCATTGCTTTTGTTCTCAGAGTTACATTGCTCAACTCAAGACTCGCTCGCTCACTCACACTCACTCACTCACTCACTCACTCACTCACTCACACTCACTCACTCACTCACTCACTCACCGCACGCACGCACGCACGCACGCACGCACGCACGCACGAAAAGGAAAAGGAACGCACCGGCCGAAGGAGGAACGCGGAGGCGCCGCGTTCCACTTATCGGGCCTTTGGGCCCGCCGCGGGCGGACGGGGCGACGCCGGGGCGCGCCAGGCGCGTCCCTCATCTCCGGGCGCCCCGGGGACCAGGAAGGGCCAAAAAATGTTTTGCGCGGCCCCCTACGGGGGCCCGAGGCCCTGCGCGGGCCCAGTTAACACGACACCTCGTGGGCACAGTGACCTCTGGGCCCTTCCCGGTCCCCGGGGCGCCCGGAGATGAGGGACGCGCCTGGCGCGCCCCGGCGTCGCCCCGTCCGCCCGCGGCGGGCCCAAAGGCCCGATAAGTGGAACGCGGCGCCTCCGCGTTCCTCCTTCGGCCGGTGCGTTCCTTTTCCTTTTCGTGCGTGCACGCACGCACGCACGCACGCACGCACTCACTCACTCTCACTCACTCACTCACTCACTCACTCACCGCACCGCACGCACGCACGCACGCACGCACGCACGCACGCACACAGGCATGAGGGCACAGTGACCTCTGGGCCCTGACCCTCCACGCACGCTCTCTCAACGCACGCACGCACGCACGCACGCACGCACTCACTCACTCACTCACTCACTCACTCACTCACTCACTCACTCACCGCACGCACGCACGCACGCACGCACGTCAAACTGGGGGCCCTTTAAATGAAAAGGGTTGACAACTGTCTAGCTTAGTGAAATATTGAATTGGACATTTCATAAAGTCACACATACAACAGACTGTGACAGACAGGTTTATTTTTAGCACTCCAGGGTGTCGAACCCCATACACGCCCGTGTAAACTTGGTGTAGTACCGGTACGAGCACTTTGTTTTTCCTGTCTGACACAATGTCTTTATTGCATGTGAACAACATGTACATTTTAGCCAATAATGTTGAATAAAAAAAGGAATATAAAACTAAATGTTATCATTCTGTCGGTTCTACATGACAACTCACCTTTGCATATAGAAAATAAATGTCATATGTGTCCACCACTCTGACAGCTGTCTGCTGCTCCACACACACTGTACACAAATTGAACATACAGTAAATAATGGGCTTGCAAATGTGTTTGTATTACATGCAATGAGTAATTATATTGGAGCTAACATGCAAAAACAGGCTGGTTTTACAATTATTTATTTATTTAAAAATGGCCCAATAGACATAAACACTAAAATCGAGGCTTCATCTAGCCACAAGCAGATGGACCATGTAATACATATTTTATTTAGTGTATTAGCTAAATAATTATTATGCCCTTACCTCTGACAGCAAGCCCAGCCTGTCTGACTGACTGACTTCTAATGCTCTCTTCTTCCTTCCCTTCCTCCTGCTGCTATCATGCTAACAGAAGCTAACTCTCTCTAACTCTGTCCAAAAGACCCCAAAACGTTCCAAATACATTTTCGGGTCCTTAGTGATCATCAGAGAGACAAAAGGTGGCCATTAATGTCTTTCAAACATCTTCTACGACTTATTAAAAAATATATGAAATATTGCACTGGCCAGCCATAACAGTGGAACACAAGCTAACATGCTAACAGATGCTACATGGCTCTAAATCTGTCAAAAATAGACCAAAACATTCCAAATTAATTTTCGAGTCCTTAGTGATCATCAGAGAGACAAAAGGTGGCCATTAATGTCTTTCAAACATCTTCTACGATTTATTAAAAAATATATCAATAGTACCTCCAGTCCAGCCTGCTTGTTGACAGGCAAACCAAGATGGCTGCCGTGTTCAGTGGAAAGTGAGAGAGGGGGGCGGCGCCCTGCTGTCAGCTGTCAGTCAAGAGTCTAAACCATTGGCCCCCAGCAACATTAGGATAGGCCAATAACCATCCAGGGATATCCTAATACATTTTAGGAAAGTCAGAGAGGATCGGCTGGCCAGGAGCGCAGGGAAACCAGTGCGTTCTTTGAGGTTTTCACAGCTATTCCGTTAATTTTCTTATTTCTGAAGGTTCAGTTAACACAAACACATCTATAGCAACTCAAATTGACATTTCTATAACATCACCCTCAGTGAAATATAACATTAGAGCTGTACTATGGGACAGAGTCTCTGCTCTGTGCTCTGTGTTACTGTGCACTGACGACACCTTGTGGGCATTCAGTTGAATTGCATGCATGCCCAGCTAATTGACATCACAGGCTGTGTGAAATATGTGAATATGACAGAACAGTGGTTCTCATATTGACCAGGGGTCATTGCTTTTGTTCTCAGAGTTACATTGCTCAACTCAAGACTCGCTCGCTCACTCACACTCACTCACTCACTCACTCACTCACTCACTCACTCACACTCACTCACTCACTCACTCACTCACCGCACGCACGCACGCACGCACGCACGCACGCACGCACGAAAAGGAAAAGGAACGCACCGGCCGAAGGAGGAACGCGGAGGCGCCGCGTTCCACTTATCGGGCCTTTGGGCCCGCCGCGGGCGGACGGGGCGACGCCGGGGCGCGCCAGGCGCGTCCCTCATCTCCGGGCGCCCCGGGGACCAGGAAGGGCCAAAAAATGTTTTGCGCGGCCCCCTACGGGGGCCCGAGGCCCTGCGCGGGCCCAGTTAACACGACACCTCGTGGGCACAGTGACCTCTGGGCCCTTCCCGGTCCCCGGGGCGCCCGGAGATGAGGGACGCGCCTGGCGCGCCCCGGCGTCGCCCCGTCCGCCCGCGGCGGGCCCAAAGGCCCGATAAGTGGAACGCGGCGCCTCCGCGTTCCTCCTTCGGCCGGTGCGTTCCTTTTCCTTTTCGTGCGTGCACGCACGCACGCACGCACGCACGCACTCACTCACTCACTCACTCACTCACTCACTCACTCACTCACTCACTCACTCACTCACTCACTCACTCACTCACTCACTCACTCACTCACTCACTCACCGCACCGCACCGCACGCACGCACGCACGCACGCACGCACGCACACAGGCATGAGGGCACAGTGACCTCTGGGCCCTGACCCTCCACGCACGCTCTCTCAACGCACGCACGCACGCACGCACGCACGCACTCACTCACTCACTCACTCACTCACTCACTCACTCACTCACCGCACGCACGCACGCACGCACGCACGTCAAACTGGGGGCCCTTTAAATGAAAAGGGTTGACAACTGTCTAGCTTAGTGAAATATTGAATTGGACATTTCATAAAGTCACACATACAACAGACTGTGACAGACAGGTTTATTTTTAGCACTCCAGGGTGTCGAACCCCATACACGCCCGTGTAAACTTGGTGTAGTACCGGTACGAGCACTTTGTTTTTCCTGTCTGACACAATGTCTTTATTGCATGTGAACAACATGTACATTTTAGCCAATAATGTTGAATAAAAAAAGGAATATAAAACTAAATGTTATCATTCTGTCGGTTCTACATGACAACTCACCTTTGCATATAGAAAATAAATGTCATATGTGTCCACCACTCTGACAGCTGTCTGCTGCTCCACACACACTGTACACAAATTGAACATACAGTAAATAATGGGCTTGCAAATGTGTTTGTATTACATGCAATGAGTAATTATATTGGAGCTAACATGCAAAAACAGGCTGGTTTTACAATTATTTATTTATTTAAAAATGGCCCAATAGACATAAACACTAAAATCGAGGCTTCATCTAGCCACAAGCAGATGGACCATGTAATACATATTTTATTTAGTGTATTAGCTAAATAATTATTATGCCCTTACCTCTGACAGCAAGCCCAGCCTGTCTGACTGACTGACTTCTAATGCTCTCTTCTTCCTTCCCTTCCTCCTGCTGCTATCATGCTAACAGAAGCTAACTCTCTCTAACTCTGTCCAAAAGACCCCAAAACGTTCCAAATAAATTTTCGGGTCCTTAGTGATCATCAGAGAGACAAAAGGTGGCCATTAATGTCTTTCAAACATCTTCTACGACTTATTAAAAAATATATGAAATATTGCACTGGCCAGCCATAACAGTGGAACACAAGCTAACATGCTAACAGATGCTACATGGCTCTAAATCTGTCAAAAATAGACCAAAACATTCCAAATTAATTTTCGAGTCCTTAGTGATCATCAGAGAGACAAAAGGTGGCCATTAATGTCTTTCAAACATCTTCTACGATTTATTAAAAAATATATCAATAGTACCTCCAGTCCAGCCTGCTTGTTGACAGGCAAACCAAGATGGCTGCCGTGTTCAGTGGAAAGTGAGAGAGGGGGGCGGCGCCCTGCTGTCAGCTGTCAGTCAAGAGTCTAAACCATTGGCCCCCAGCAACATTAGGATAGGCCAATAACCATCCAGGGATATCCTAATACATTTTAGGAAAGTCAGAGAGGATCGGCTGGCCAGGAGCGCAGGGAAACCAGTGCGTTCTTTGAGGTTTTCACAGCTATTCCGTTAATTTTCTTATTTCTGAAGGTTCAGTTAACACAAACACATCTATAGCAACTCAAATTGACATTTCTATAACATCACCCTCAGTGAAATATAACATTAGAGCTGTACTATGGGACAGAGTCTCTGCTCTGTGCTCTGTGTTACTGTGCACTGACGACACCTTGTGGGCATTCAGTTGAATTGCATGCATGCCCAGCTAATTGACATCACAGGCTGTGTGAAATATGTGAATATGACAGAACAGTGGTTCTCATATTGACCAGGGGTCATTGCTTTTGTTCTCAGAGTTACATTGCTCAACTCAAGACTCGCTCGCTCACTCACACTCACTCACTCACTCACTCACTCACTCACTCACACTCACTCACTCACTCACTCACTCACCGCACGCACGCACGCACGCACGCACGCACGCACGCACGAAAAGGAAAAGGAACGCACCGGCCGAAGGAGGAACGCGGAGGCGCCGCGTTCCACTTATCGGGCCTTTGGGCCCGCCGCGGGCGGACGGGGCGACGCCGGGGCGCGCCAGGCGCGTCCCTCATCTCCGGGCGCCCCGGGGACCAGGAAGGGCCAAAAAATGTTTTGCGCGGCCCCCTACGGGGGCCCGAGGCCCTGCGCGGGCCCAGTTAACACGACACCTCGTGGGCACAGTGACCTCTGGGCCCTTCCCGGTCCCCGGGGCGCCCGGAGATGAGGGACGCGCCTGGCGCGCCCCGGCGTCGCCCCGTCCGCCCGCGGCGGGCCCAAAGGCCCGATAAGTGGAACGCGGCGCCTCCGCGTTCCTCCTTCGGCCGGTGCGTTCCTTTTCCTTTTCGTGCGTGCACGCACGCACGCACGCACGCACGCACTCACTCACTCACTCACTCACTCACTCACTCACTCACTCACTCACTCACTCACTCACTCACTCACTCACTCACTCACTCACTCACTCACTCACTCACCGCACCGCACGCACGCACGCACGCACGCACGCACGCACGCACACAGGCATGAGGGCACAGTGACCTCTGGGCCCTGACCCTCCACGCACGCTCTCTCAACGCACGCACGCACGCACGCACGCACGCACTCACTCACTCACTCACTCACTCACTCACTCACTCACTCACCGCACGCACGCACGCACGCACGCACGTCAAACTGGGGGCCCTTTAAATGAAAAGGGTTGACAACTGTCTAGCTTAGTGAAATATTGAATTGGACATTTCATAAAGTCACACATACAACAGACTGTGACAGACAGGTTTATTTTTAGCACTCCAGGGTGTCGAACCCCATACACGCCCGTGTAAACTTGGTGTAGTACCGGTACGAGCACTTTGTTTTTCCTGTCTGACACAATGTCTTTATTGCATGTGAACAACATGTACATTTTAGCCAATAATGTTGAATAAAAAAAGGAATATAAAACTAAATGTTATCATTCTGTCGGTTCTACATGACAACTCACCTTTGCATATAGAAAATAAATGTCATATGTGTCCACCACTCTGACAGCTGTCTGCTGCTCCACACACACTGTACACAAATTGAACATACAGTAAATAATGGGCTTGCAAATGTGTTTGTATTACATGCAATGAGTAATTATATTGGAGCTAACATGCAAAAACAGGCTGGTTTTACAATTATTTATTTATTTAAAAATGGCCCAATAGACATAAACACTAAAATCGAGGCTTCATCTAGCCACAAGCAGATGGACCATGTAATACATATTTTATTTAGTGTATTAGCTAAATAATTATTATGCCCTTACCTCTGACAGCAAGCCCAGCCTGTCTGACTGACTGACTTCTAATGCTCTCTTCTTCCTTCCCTTCCTCCTGCTGCTATCATGCTAACAGAAGCTAACTCTCTCTAACTCTGTCCAAAAGACCCCAAAACGTTCCAAATAAATTTTCGGGTCCTTAGTGATCATCAGAGAGACAAAAGGTGGCCATTAATGTCTTTCAAACATCTTCTACGACTTATTAAAAAATATATGAAATATTGCACTGGCCAGCCATAACAGTGGAACACAAGCTAACATGCTAACAGATGCTACATGGCTCTAAATCTGTCAAAAATAGACCAAAACATTCCAAATTAATTTTCGAGTCCTTAGTGATCATCAGAGAGACAAAAGGTGGCCATTAATGTCTTTCAAACATCTTCTACGATTTATTAAAAAATATATCAATAGTACCTCCAGTCCAGCCTGCTTGTTGACAGGCAAACCAAGATGGCTGCCGTGTTCAGTGGAAAGTGAGAGAGGGGGGCGGCGCCCTGCTGTCAGCTGTCAGTCAAGAGTCTAAACCATTGGCCCCCAGCAACATTAGGATAGGCCAATAACCATCCAGGGATATCCTAATACATTTTAGGAAAGTCAGAGAGGATCGGCTGGCCAGGAGCGCAGAGGACCCCAACCGTTCTTTGAGGTTTTGGCCCGAGGCCCTGCGCGGGCCCCCGAAGGGGGCCGCGCAAAAAAAAATTTGGCCCTTCCCGGTCCCCGGGGCGCCCGGAGATGAGGGACGCGCCCGGCGCGCCCCGGCGTCGCCCCGTCCGCCCGCGGCGGGCCCAAAGGCCCGATAAGTGGAACGCGGCGCCTCCGCGTTCCTCCTTCGGCCGGTGCGTTCCTTTTCCGGTGCGTTCCTATTGGACCCGCCCCAATAGAGTCTTTCCCGCCCCCAATAGAGTCTTTTCTACTATTTTTCTACCGTGGGAGGCGCCTGGGCTCAAAGGTGCCCGCCCATGGTGTCCCGAGGTGACCCTGGCCCGAGGTGACCTTGAAAGAAAAAGCCGTGCGCCGAGTGCTATCCGCCGAGCTCGTAGATCTGCTGCTTTCAAACAAAGTGTGACGCCTCTACAATAACGGTGGTTCTCAAAGTGGATTCCGGGAACTCTGTGGGTTCCTTGAGGGGTGTCCAAATGGAGCCGTACAACTCTCTAACTCGACAGTTGTCGGGGCAGGAGAGCCCGGGCCTCGCGACCTGTCTATTGAAAACCTTAGTAAATACACACTTGTGTGCTCTTCTAAGTGCAAAGTCACACACATGGCCAGTCGGCAGGAGAGACGTGCGTGCGTGCGTGCGTGCGACGCGTTCCTTTACTCTTTAACCCGCCTCCCTGCCCGTGGAGGCGGGCATGGCCTGGAATGGACTTTGGAATGGTTTCTCCTCCACAGATCCGTGCAGTAAATACACTTTTCGGCCAGTTATAGCGCCACCATGAGGCTGAGTTGAAAATCTCCATGTGGCATTTCTT